>NC_140240.1:7499065-7766565 GCF_949987555.1 Borostomias antarcticus
CACACACACACACACACACACACACACAGACACACACAGTCTTTTAATTCACAGGAATAGGACCGAGTGAGGTTGAGTTGATCAACATTCTTCTCATAAGAATAACAATGGCAACTGTTATTACAAATTATGCAAAAATGCCGTATTGTACATTCATATCAACATTAAAGAAGCAAGACGCCTTCAATGTTTTGAGCTTTGAAGCTTTGAGGTTCTCTTTGAACATTTCTTTAATTCAGCCTGCTGTATCCAGGCTAATGTAAGGCATGCTTCCTTTAAAGCTTAGTAAACAATCATTTTAGACCAAATAAAGTCAGCAGATATAATAAGCACTGTCTTAATATTATGAAAGGTTGAGAACAGAAAAACATGCAATTCCTTATTTTCTACAAAAACACTGTCCATGTTGTGTATTGCAAAACATGAGAAGAAACCTTAGATGGAGTAACATTATCCTTGTATAACTGATGCTTCTGGTCTTAACGTTTATTCGTGAGCTAACTCCTACTTTAGGTTAATGTGTATACCTTACTGTATCGAGTACATTCTCAATCAATCATTCTGTAACAAACAACTGATGGAAGAAAAACCATACTACATATACATCGTTTAACAGATGATTATGAGGACTCGGTGGCCAGAGATTGCAAATTGATGTATGATGACAGAATTTAAAAGGCCTCCCTAATGTTCTCATAGGATCAACAAAACATAAATAAAGCCTGATTTAATAGAGATGAAAACAACACTTCAACTCTTAACAAGACTAAAACATTTTTTTCTCCAGGAGAGCTGAACCCAGTGTCGTTTCTCATTGCTATGAGAAGTATGTTCCAGGAGTGCTTGCCAAGGGCCAAACATGAGGTTCAACCGGAGGGTCAGTCCCAGCTTAACGTTTACTAATTACCTGAAAAACAATGGGCATGTATTTATAGCCCAGACACCAGACTTTTGTCAGTAACTTCACTTATGAGAAATTAAAAACAGGACCATTATCGGAATGATGTACTCCTGTACAGGTGACTGGCGGAGTTCCTAACCATGCTACCCCATACAAGATCAACGGTTCTCTGAGGCTTCTGATAGCTGCCAGGGTTCACATAAGAATCCCTTAGGATGTCTCTCTCTCCTTGGCTAACAGTACTTTGTCTAGCTGACCTTCACCTGGCTTAGAGCATGCTGACACACATTTCTAGAAAAAAATCTATTCTGCTCCAGGAGTGATAACAACAACATCCAGTCCTATTGCTGACTACACTGTAATGAGCAGTCCAAGTCTGTAGTCCATGCCAGATGGATGACCTTGTCATTCTTGGTTGCCAGGAAGTCCTAGTTGATGTGAGATGTGATCTCTGGGTGGAAAGTGACCCTGAAATGGGTGCACCTAATAGCCTTGGGCAAACATGACAACTAGGCCAAGACAAAACAGAACTTTCTGCATCAACAGGGACAACTTCCATTTCTTCCTGTTTAACTTTCACATACATAAAACACGAGGAACCTTGGCTTCCCTGAAGCCTGACTCTGAAATGCCAAATTGAATTTGTTGTGTTTATTTGTGGAAGGTCATTTATGCATCCAACAAGTGTCAGTTTAACAACATCATAAAATGTGGGGCGAAAGTGGGCAATGACTCAAAACAATCTAAGGATGCTAAGTGTCTCAGGCTGGCACACATAAAATTATATTGATCAATCTGTTGTCCAAGACAAATAAACCATACACACTGCAACTGACTTTCCAGAGGAGTGATCTTCTATACATCTACAATACTAACACAATGTGTTTCCAGTTGAAGAGTGTGATACCACATATTGCATTTGATCCACACGCCAGCCCTAGTTTTGAACTTGAGAGACACTACAGTAGTGAAGTTCTTGAGGAAGATACTGAGCCCCAAAATTGCTCACGTGCGGCACAATACCTTGTACTGTAGCCTCACAGTAAGAAGGCCATTCTGTGCAGAGTTTGCATGTTCTCCCCCTGTTCACAAGGGATTCCTCTGGTGAACCCAATGCGAAACATGGTAAACCCAATACGAAAAACATGCAAAGAACAGATGCTCTTCAGTCTGACCAGGACCCGGACTGAGCACTTGGACTTAGTACCCGGGTGCAATGAACGATGGTTGCCCACTGCTCCTGGCTGCCCCTGGAGGAGGACGGCTTGCGATGGGATGAATGCAGGTAACAATTTCCACCAGCGGCCCCCAAAAGCTGCATGTGTGTGCTGTGTGTCGGCACTCACTATATGTAATGTGTGTGTCACTGTGTAGCGGAATAAAAATCCCCCCTCAGGTCCTGTGATATAGCAAATATACACATAATACAAACACTGTATTTCTAATTGCCGCTATAGTTTAGCTGCTTGCGTCCACTCCAAAGCAGCTTTCTCGAGAACTGCTGATCCAAACAACTTAACATGCAACACATGCACATCCTTGGGTCCTGAGCAATACACTTACAACTACAACTACATCCAGTGCTCTTTTGTCATGCAGAGGTACCTTCCTTTTTAGGTAGCCTATGATCAAGCCCTCCATGCCATGTTCATCACACTCCAGTGAAACAAGTTGAATAAGTAGGTCAAACTGCTCAAGATGTCAGAAACGTCTTAGTAGTAAAACAGAAATCAAACATACAGCTAAGTTGTCATTAAGGTAAAACTCTTAATTTACTCTCATATGATTCAATTGAGTCTTACTGCAATGACTGGTGTATTTTAGAACAAATATTAGGACAATAGCACCCTGTTAAGCCTTTCATAAACATTGACCTTCTCACACAAACAATGTGTTCTATGAAATGAACTGATGGCTAGCCAAACAATGAATGCACATGTAATTTTCATGCCTTCTCTCTCATGTTTTATATCCCCAGGATCTCATCTGTAAAGCAGATGGGGATGTGGTGTAGGCTAACCCCCACCACTACAGCCAACTGACAGAAACAGCTCTCTCATTGTGCCTGGAAGGATAAGGCAATATGTGAAGGAAATGTTAAAATCTCAATAAAATTTTTGTATTGGCTGATGATCTATGGCTAACGGAAGTCTCAAAAGTATCTTTACATCAATGTTTAAATATTGAGAGAGTATTTAAAAGCCTTGTTCCTCGTGAGAGCACCATAAAGCATTAATGATTTAAGGTTGTAGACCAACATGATAGTATTTTTATGACCCCAAATACAAACAAGTTCATGATGCATTGGGAGAAGCTTGCTCCTCCATGTTTGGCAAGACGGACAAACTGACTGAATCATTGACTAAAAATCTCATACATTAGTTAACAGCAGCCCAGTCGCAAAGGGCATTTGTCAAAGTACAATGGATATTTAAAAATCAATCTACTCCTACTACATATTATCCTTTTTGTAATCCATAGGGCAAATGCTTCTGCATCTATTCTGAAGTATTTCTGGAACAATGGAGCCATCAGCTTAGTTGTTGCTCCACCAGCATAATGAGTCTTTGTTTAGCAATGCTAATCTCTTCCAATGCCCTGCATGCTTATCCGGCCTCCCGGCTCCCATCAACTCCTTCATGTCTGATAATCTATCACTCTTAGACACACGTCAACACAGCTCTGTCTCCACAGGCTCCCTGGGCAGCAGGACCCAGCCACGGCTGGTTGATGACGGATTTCTAGGCCTTTATCGGTCTAAATCTGAAACAGACAACTTTATATGTTAGTAAACCAACGGCTATCAGTCACTGCCATAACATCACTGTTTGGTGCAAAGCTATATTTCTCTAAACTCATGACATTGTGACACTAAGGCACAAATCGAACACAAATAGATAAACCTTCAACCAACTGGTTACAGTACACTAACTGTTTAATTTCAATGCCTCATCCTATATGGTGCTAATATGCTTTTAATTAATATGCTTAGGGATCATTGAAGACCACTGGCATGGCACATGGTCGTCACCCTTTACTTAATTTTCATAGAAACTCTGGATTCCATCTGAGTCACTTACTTCATATCCTGGAAGTACTTTCCATCTGCCACACTGTATTATGCTTAATACCAGAACATCAGACAAAATCATTCGCTGGTCTGTTTGGAAGTTCACCAACACCAGCCATTTAGAGGAGATCTGAGCTGTGGACCAGACAGGGCCTTGAAGATGTAATGTTTCAATGAGAGTAAGGCTTAAGGATTGCCATTGAACCTGGCTCTCAGGCGCCAAGGTCCAGGCCCGTCCCCTCTCATACGCCCAGGTTCAAGCCCGTCCCCTCTCAGATGCCCAGGTCCAGGCCCATCACTCAGGGCTGGTGTCCAAGTGAAACGTAAAAGCATGAATGGTAAATCCATTCTCAATGGCTCTCTGCTAAACAACCACTGTATTTCAGGCTTGAATGAAAGTAAATCACCAGCCCCAGGAAAGGCTGACTCTAGCCTGTCTCAGAAACGCTATTAGAGATTGATTCTGAAGGACATTCTGAAAACACTAACGTTAACTTTTGAAATGTTGAGAATTGTACATGCTAATGTATAGTAGTATCATACAGCTTCAAACCCCCTTTTAACCTCAGAGACTGCCCCCAGCCCTCAAATGACAACCCAGTCTAAATCATATTATGCTGATTTGACCGATGAGACCATTGATGTGTCTCACACTAATGGCATTCAGGCCACTGCAACACTACCTCAACAGGATTGAAGTGCCTTATTAACATTAATCCCACCTGCCAAACTAGATCATTATCATACATAGTACACAACATAAAAACACAATACAACAAGGACAACTGGATGTCCACATTGCTCTAGTTTTGCATAAATTCCTGGCACAACTAAAATACTTTCACAAAAAGAGCCCATTGTTT
This sequence comes from Borostomias antarcticus, assembly GCF_949987555.1. Lineage (NCBI taxonomy): Eukaryota > Metazoa > Chordata > Actinopteri > Stomiiformes > Stomiidae > Borostomias > Borostomias antarcticus. The sequence goes on from NC_140240.1 coordinate 7,503,900, forward strand.
AACAAAAATGTCATTGTTTCAAGTGAAAGATTGTCATCTTGATTGGTTACAAAAATAACAGTGTTCTCCTGCAATTATCCTGCCAAAACAGGAAGAGCAAAGCTGTGGAGAGTTGGTGAGAGATTCAGCCTGTTCAATTGGCTTCACACTCAAGTCCGAAACAAACAGTACTCCCTACCAAATGGACTGTCATGATTATCCAAGCTGAACAAGTCTCCCAAGAAGGCTGAAGGTGCTCAAGGCATGTGCTGACCAGCTTGGTGGAGTATTCCACCTGAGCCTGAGCCCGGAAAGGGTTGTGGAAAACATGCTTAGTCTGAGTGTCTTAAATGACTACAGACCAGTGGCACTGACATCTCACATCATGAAGACCCTGGAAAGGCTTGTCCTGGCACCTCAGATCCCTGGTGAAGACAAGAGCCCCTACAGTCTGCTACCAGGCTCACATAGGAATGGACGACACCATCATACCAGTACCTACAGGGGCCGCTCCCATTTGAACAGGACTGGTAGCACTGTGATGACCATGTTCTTTGATTTCTCCAGTGCCTTCAACATCAGCCCATACTTTTGGGAGACAATGCTAAGGACAATGCAAGTGATTTCCCCCGGGTGACCTGGATTACAGATTACTTGACAGGCAGACCAGTAGGGGCCCCCTTCCTGTTTACACACACACATCAGATTTCAGATGCAACTCAGAGATTTGCAATCTGCAGAAGTTCTCGGAAGACTCTGCTATTGTTGGATGTGTAAAAGGAGAGCAGGAGGTGGACTACAGAGGCCGAGCCAAGGACTTCATTGAGTGGTGCATGCAGAATCACTTACATCTCAGCGTACGGAAGACCATGGAGATGGTAGTGGACTTCAGAAGGAACAAGGCTCCGCTTACTCCTGTTTCCATCCAGGGGGTTGATGTTGATGTACAAGAAGGGGCAGGGCTGACTTTACTTCCAGAGAACACTCAGGTCCTTCAATGTCCTGTATGTACAACATGGCTGAACATGTTCTACCAGTCTGTTGTAGCGAGTGCCATCTTCTATGCGGTTGTGTGCTGGAGCGGCAGCATCAAAGCAGTGGATGCCAACAGGGTGGACAAACTGATCAGGATGGGCTCTGTCCTTGTGGTCAGCCTGGACTCAATAAAAGTGGTGGCAGAGAGAGATGAATACTAACCAAACTGCTGGCCATCATGGACAATGTCTTCCACCCTTTAACTGTACATAATAATCTGATCAGGCAGAGGAGCACCTTCTCTCACAGTCTGACACTGCCACGGCGCTCGACAGAGTGCTTCCAGTGTGTTCAATGCATTCCCTGACAGGCTGAACACTATGAATCTGAGTCAGTTCAGAGGGTGTTAAGGTTCTTTGGACAGGGCATGTACTTTTGCCAACATGAACAAAGTTACTGGATTGATATAGTACTAGAATCTTGCACATCTTATGCATGTTTGCACAGTCTATCTACTGTTACACACATTTATTTTTGTTGCAATCTGGTATGTACAGTATAGTCTCCGGGAAATCTCCAGAAATTATGTTTCTTATGACCTGTTATGATTGAAATGTCATCTATAGGCCCACGGGATTAAATTCAACTTAGTTGCTAAGAGTTGTATGTTGAGCAATTAGCATAATTGGCATAATTAGCTCATTATCAGGTAAAATAATTAAGAAAATGAAAAATGAAAAAGTAAATTTTAATGGAAATGTACTTCATAGTGATGTAAAATATAAGAACATATTTGTTCTTCATTCGTGCCTCATTGTCATGCCCATATTAGCATAATAATAATAATAAACTAGAAAGTACATTTTCTGGAGAAAATGTGAGGTGGGCTAGCTACTGCAGCTGTATGTAACAGTTACTGCTAGAACTACTATGGACCAGGCAATCTCCATGCACCCACCGGCGAAGACCGTGCGTCTCTAGCCCACTCAGGGGCTGAGTTGTGGGGTCTGTGGTGTGGACAGTGGCATGGTGGTGAGACTCCGCCCCCTAGGGTCAGAGCTGGTGGAGGACAGTGTACCCCTCTCCGGGCCACCTACCCGCCCGCACCGGTGAAGACCATGTGTCTCTAGCCCAATCAGGGTTGTGGGGCCCGTGGCGTGGATAGGACAGTGTACCCCTCTCCGGGCCACCTACCTGACTCCACCATGAAGACCTCCGGACAGTCTCCTTGCACCCACTGGTGAAGACTGTGTGTCTCTAGCTCAATCAGGGGCTGAGTTGTGGGGTCTGTGGCGTGGTGGTGAGACTCCGCCCGCTTGGTTCAGAGCCAGGCGTCAACAGTGTAGGCCGCACCGGGCTATCCACCTGCCTTTGTAAGTAATTTGTCCTCCATCCAGCCAGCCAGGCTTCCAGACCTCCGGGGTTGTTCCTGCCCCGGAGGCAGGGGCGGATTGGCCATCCGGAAGATCGGGAGTTTTCCCGGTGGGCCGGTGCTGTGTGTGGGCCGGTATGCCGGTAGGATTTAGAAGAAAAAAGAGAAAAAAAGTTTTCTTTTCTTTTCTTTTTTTGTAATTCTTACTGGCCCACATCTGTAAGCGTTCCAGCCCCTAACGGCACACCAACGCAGCCTGTATGATTATTATTATTTTTAAAAAGTCATCGGTAGCCTAAGAAACCATTCACAAGAGTTTCTGCCCTGAGAGTGAGAACGCCATAAACCTTCCCAGTCTCAGTAGCCTGATATCAGACACAATTGTCTGTTGACAACCTCTAGGTGGATTTGAATGTCTGGTCCCAGGCTTCAGTCTTGGCACAGACACACAAAATGGACCAGAAAATAGTGTAAAGGAAGGGCAGAAAATCTGTGAGTTAAAAATGAAATCTGAAAAAAACAAATGCCTCTAAATGTGTGAGGTTCACTGATTTATTCAGTCCTTGTACGGCCCCAAACCCAACTGCTGTTGCTGCTAGCTTGGTGAGGACCGCAAGGAGGATATGTAAAAGGGAGGATATTTAAAAAGCGCATACATCCAGAAGTGATAAACTCTAGGTGCTGGACAAAAGTACAAGTAGAAATTGCTCAACATGCAACTCTTAGCAACCAAGCTTAATCTCATCTGCTAGGCCTATAAATGACATTTTAGCCATAAAAGTGCATAAGAAACATGTCTGGGTTTAGTATAGGCCATATAGGGGTTTCCAGTAGACTAGTACTGTACTTATATTTGGACTACTAACTACTATACTATTATTTGGATTACATTTTTATTGCAAATTTCAGTTTAGTCTTGATAGTGCTTCTTTGATATCCTTTGTTTAGTGCTGCTCTAACAGTGCAATTTCTACTGGGATCAATAAAGTATCTACTATGTACTGTACGTACATAGACAGAGAGGGGAAGTTTAAGCTCCTGTGTATTTATTTTTCCACAGTCCAAGATCAGGATAAACTAGAGCAGCTACACTAAATTGCCAACCTCTTTCATTCACAGGAATATTTCACTTGTTATAATTAACCAAAAGTGTCTTAACAGGATCAGGATATGAGACATTTGTGGGATTTTTTTTTATTTGGTTTTGTTTTTTTTGTTTTTTTATATAGAATTGTGAGTTTAATTCATGATAATAAAAGTTGGAATTTATTTATTTAACCTTTATTTATCAGGTGGTCCCATTGAGGTCATTGATCTCTCTCTTAGATAAAACAAGCAAAAATTGCATTGAAAGGTCAAAAGTTATAACAGCTACAGACAGTGACAAGTACCAACTGAGTCATTTATCATAACACCTATACAAGCTTTAAAATCAGGCAGTGGGACCAGCTTGCTCAGTTTCAAGTATTTTTGAAAACTATTCCAACTAAGATGAGCAGCGCACATAAAAGCTTTCCTTCCAAAGTCAGTCCTTGCACTTGGCACATGTAACAAAACCAGATCTTGTAATCTCAGGCTATAGCTACCTGGAGCTCTCTGTGCAATAAGAGAACAGATGTAGGATTGGAGTTTATCTAGCAAGGTTTTATAAATAAACATGTACTGAGCCTCCGTAAGGTAAGTGAATGCCAGCCCACCCTGGCATACAGGGTACAGTGATGAGTTAGTGCTTTACTATTTGTTACAAATCTCAGTACACTGTGATAGGCGGCATCTAACTTGTGCAGGTAATGGACTGGTGCATTCATATACAACAGATCACCATAGTCAAGCACTGGTAAAAAGAGTTGCAGAGACTAACCTCTTTCTCGCCTCAAATGAGAAACAGGACTTGTTTCTGAAAAATAAACCTATTCAACCTCAGCTTTTTGAGGAGCTTATCAACTTGAAGTTTAAAAGAGAGGCGATCATCAAGCCAGAACAGTATTACCTTAGTTTTATCAGCATTTAAAATAAGCTCTAGTTCAGAGAGTTGTGTCTGAATAATATTCAAAACAGCTTGCAATTTATCAACAGCTTCCTTAATGGATGGACCAGTACAGTACATCACAGTATTGTCTGCATAAAAATGGAAATTAGCTCCATCGACATTTTGAACTTAACCAGGGGTTCCCAAACGTTTCCATGCCAAAGACCCCCAAATAACCGTAGCCTTTGGCTGCGGCCCCTAGCCTGGCAATGCCATCCTGATGACGTGAGCTCACATTCTGTTTCTCTCCACATTTGTGAATAGCGAATATGGTCTGGCGATGCCAGGCTAGCGGCCCCCTATTACAAGATGGCAAAAATCCAAAACCAAAAAAAATGGCATAGGCTATATAAGACAAGTTCTGTGGTTGTGCATTTTTTGTATCCAGTAAAGATAACCTGAGCTAGCTAGCACAAGCAGTTGTAGGCTGATGTTTTTAATTTTTGTCAGGCAGACGCGATTGGGCACAACTGAAAGGGCATGGCCTCATTTCGATATGAATGGATTTTACAGTATTCAATTCATATTTTATTTTAAACCAGTACAATAATATAATGAATTTAATTTTAATTGAAGTGGATTTTGTTAATATAGAATAGTATTATCTATATCTATACTATAGAATACTATTATCTATATTAATATAGAACTATTAATATAGATGGAGAATAATAGTGCACCTAAAACAGAGCCCTGAGGAACACCATTAGTAATGTTGAGCCCATCAAATTGAACACATTGAGACCTTTCTGAGAGGTAATTCACAAACCATTCTACTGCATGGTCAGATATACAATAAAACAAAAACAAAAAGAGCTGCAGAACTCTGCTTATTGTCTAATGTGTCTAATGCCCGTAATACAATAATAATAAATCATTGTTGCAGTAATGGTGCTATGTTGCTTTCAGATGCCTGACTGATGTTGCGTATGAGTGCGTACCACTCAGTCAAATTCTCTACAAGAAATAAAAAGATGGCAAACTGTCTCATCCATAATTCACTAGAGGGGCATCCAGGCATGAGAGGAGCTTTTATAATAGAATACCCAATCAGAAAGATTTCTCCACTCCAGTGGATAGAATAATAAAAAAGAATGCATGCTGCATTTCTCCTCTGATTATTAGAGTGAAGAAAGACATTATTTTACAGAGCCATGCATACTGTACTGTATGTCTCAGAGAGAAAGAAAAAGGCCAGGGGAAACAGAAATCTTTCTCTGACTGTAAAATGGTCTGACGCAAATTGGACAAGGTCCAGTCACAATTTTTGAGTTAAATATTTCTCTTGGCCAAAGCTCAGATGATCATGCAGCCCTTTGCTATTGCAATATGCTATGATTTTATGGGTTATAAGTGCAATGTCTTCCCCATATTTATAAGTAATAAATGCAATGCACCCATTTTTCATGATCGCTTTCCGTCATTTGTTCAGCCGCTAAGCTTGGGAATGCTGTATTGCTTCTGTGATGGGGGACCATACAGTAGGTCAGGCCGGCACTGGGAGATGAGTGCACAGTAGACCCTCATAACGGCAGAGTTTACACAGGGACAGTGGAGCCATGGGGGGCAGAGCATAGTGCCAAGTCTTCTACTAAGAGGCAATCACAGGGTCGTCTCATCCATCACATGGAATGGTGTTTTCCACACACTGACTTCAAATGAAATCCCGAGGACGCTGAAAATCCCCTGCTAAATCATCAGGATGAGGTGCCCTAGCCAGACAGAGCACAGTCAGAGACCCTTCATCTGGAACCCGCTTTGTCATAAATATGGCACCAGCTACCCATGATCAAGTCAATACTACTGGTAACGCTTATTAGAAAACTTGATGATTTGTGATTACTGTTGAGCTGGCTTGACCTCATCTAAGGTCTTTTCTCTTGACCCTTTGGCCTAAACAGCTTGAGCCAGGCAAGGTCAATCCACCACAGGTCATGGGCACAGACTGCAGTCTCTACAACTGCTTGTGGAATGTTCCAGAGGAATAAGTGGATATTGTGCATCAGACATACTGTAATGCTTTGAGTGCCAAGAATAAGAGAGAGAGAGATAGGTTCAGAGCCCCACAGAGAGTGACTGATCTCAGCACTGAGCAACATACAGTACTGTTGAAACCATTGGAGTTAAAGTGAGATGATTACACACCCATCTGTGAGAAACAACTGACTGTTTTCGATATCTTCACCACAGTTAAATCATCTAAATAAATGACTACCATTTATCACCATTTTACCACATGTGTGACGTTATAATGAAATTGCAGTGCAAATAAGTTGACAAAGTCCCTATTCAGGTTCTGTTGAAACTCATAATATTGGATGATTAACAAGGTGAGGATACACATGCCAGGAACTACCTCAGTAGAATGCCTCTCTAGTCAGTCATGTACTGTACAGTAATGCAATGTAGAAAACTGAGAACAGTTGGTGTCAGAGGATAGCCATCCAAAACTGAACTCCCTTTCCCACCCTGTATTCTGCATGAGAACAAGGGTTACACCAGCACACACACACACACACACGCGCGCGCGCGCACACACACACACACACATCCCATGCTCCATGCTCTGCCAACAGCAACAGCACAAAGCCGGGAGTGAACCAGCATCATACTTCTGCATGGTGAATAACAGCTCAACACTCCTATGCCGCTGGGATGACGCTTCCATAGATCTGTCTGACTTACTCATTAAGATCCAGCATCAATCAAGCATCTGCAAGCAGGGTACATACAATATGGGCCGTGGCTATTTGGGGAAAAAGCGGAGATGATGTTTCTCAGTGATGAGTCTGAGTGCATGTGTCAGAGTCTCGCTGACCCCTTGGTGGTGTTAATGTGACACTGCTAGTGTGGCATCTGGAGCACGGTGACCCGGTGACACGGTCTCCAGCTGGCGGACCAATGGAGGGTGACCAACGTGGTCCCCGCTCCATATCGTCATGGTCTCGAGTGCTGTCCTACCGGTGGCAGCCTTCTGGGACGACCTGCTGAGGCCTGGCGGCAGCCGAGCTGGGGGGGAGGGGGGGGGGTCCGCTCACTCTGGCAGGCATCTGGGGCAGAGGTGCCACAGCATGGGAGCAACAGAGATTAGTGGATCTAGATGGGCTGGCTCGGAGACAGGATAAGATTACTGTCTGACTGAGAGTGGTCAGACTGATCCACACTTTCATTAGTGTCACTTAGTGACAATACTGCTGAAGGCACGGTTAGCGGAGTGATACAGTGCCACAAAGACACTTCCGGGATAAACTGCGGGGATGAGCCGGACAAGTTTACATGACAGGAACTATGCATTTGAAGAGATAGACGACTGTGTTGTTAAGTTTGAAACATGAAATCTGCACCTCTTAATCACCACACAGGCCTCTCATTCATTTATACTCTTTCCATATGGCTTGGATTTCTTCCCTGAAAATGACTGATGCACCGTGGGTGGAGTCCAGGGAGAGGGACACATACGTCCATCCACACATTTAATGAAGCTACTTACACTCCTGAAATGTATCCTAGAAAAGGGGATTACACAGGTTTTCATCGAAATCATTGTGTTTCATGTGTCACAAGCAATACATGAAATTAAGTGGGTCATCACTCAAGATCTTAGAGAAAGGATCGATGACATCAGATCTTCTGATCTAAACAAATACAAATTCAAACTTGTAATGCGTCTTTCTACTTTCCTGTTCTGTTCTGTTTGGGTTGGACAGCCTCCAGAACCCAGTTTAAAGACCACATCCACACCAAAGAGAACAGCACACTCAACAGCGCAAGGTTAGCTATTCCCAGGGGAAGCATGCAGGGTGATTATGGATGAACACATGGAAACCTTTTGCCTCTGTGAACCCATGCACCCAGTGCCCTCATGGCATAGGTGCTCCTTGATCAAAATGTGCTCTCAGTTTCCCAGATAGATCCTTTTATAAATAAATAGTTGACCGGGCACTACTTTATATATTTATAGTAGCCGCTACCAATGATGGATTGTACAAATTGTGTGTGCCTATGTCCCTTAACCAGCCTAACTGTCAAAGAGTAGGCAGCATATCCAGTGTTTTGATTACAAGGTCTCTGAGGGACTCTGTGGATCCAGAGTCTGGTTCACACTCTGACTTGTGAGGCAGAAATCTCTCTGGATGACTACTGACTACAGAGGACTGAGGAGAATACACCCAACGTAGACAATCACAAACTGTAGCCATAATATATTCTGAATTACCAAGCCAATGCTTGACATGGGATGGTGTACTGGGTTAGAAAAGATGCAAACTGAAGTCAGGACACGTGTCCATCAAAACATCAAAGCTGAGGAGTGTACCAGATCAGTATGGCGCACTGGACATGAACTCCAAACCACAGATGTTCTCATCATGTGTCCTCCAACCACAGTCAGATACAGGGAGCACATCACATGCTATGGTGCTTTTTATGTTGGAGAATAGCCCTACTGTACCTGGCATGTATTTCATGGTGCTACAGTATCCCAGGGTTATACTATACACAGTAATCAGGGAGAAAACACTGTTCTGCAATGTTATCAGAGAGAAAACGTTATTTCGAATTAGGGCCTATACTGGCACACAGCAAGATAATTCCATTGCTTATCCTCTCCTGGTTGTTTATCCTCACCTGCACATGAGATACACAGGAGAGAGGAAGGTGTCATTTTATGAAATGTTGCCGAAACGTTCCACTCTAGGTGATCAGTCTATAATTACTGGGTAGTAACAATGCAGGGATATATGCAGGGAGTCCAGGCTTAATATTATGGACGAATGAGCAAATGGCCAAATAATAAGGCAATTTGAAATCATTAAAGCTACACCTAATTGGTCATGACTAGTTTCTTAATAAGCACAGACCCAATCCAATTAAGTCTCACATGCTGTAGGATATGAATACTGTAGGATGTTAAATTACATAAAAATGGGCAGAATTTACACATGCTGTACACGCACACGCATATTGTTTCTATTCACGGTTCAGTATAGGTAGTCTACCCTTCAGGGAACCCACATCTGGTTCTGCTACTGCTTTCAAGAAGCCATGATCACACTGCATGCTCATTTACCCAAGATACATTTCACATGGAACAGAAACATATCACATTTCATAGGTGCCCAAATATAAAATGACAGGTCAGAGTTTTAACTCTCCCACCAAAAGGCTGCCTTCAGACAATAAACACCTCAGAGTTAAACGTATCTGAGGTTGGATCACCAAACAGAGGCTCTCAGCCTCCGCGTCTGGCAATAGTGTTCTGCTGGAGACTGACGGCAGTGGTGTACTGTGTTAAGGCCAGTGAGGCGTTGCATGTTGGGAGAGAGGTGGTGTTGACTTCTACGAGGCTGCTGTGGGAGGATGTCCGCAGCAGAAGTGTTCAGCTCTCTGCTCCAGACAGACCCCTGTGCTGCACATTCGTACGCATGTTCAGATACGCAGGGAACCGAGAGTCAAGACGTTGTGAGCTCAGTAGAGCAGAGGGAATTTATAACCAGAGGCAGAAAAGGAGTGTTGTTCTGCGCTAACGCTGTCATGTAAACACAGGGAATGAGAATGATCAGAAATGAGTGCAACCGAGCGTAGCTCTACACGATTCAAGTTGCTCTATTAAAGGGACTGGGAAAAGTAATGTTTTTGTTACTTGTTTACTGATTGTGGAGTATTATCACTGGCAGAGCTGTCAAACAAACAATCTTCAAATGTCACAACAGAGAACTTTTTTTTACTTACCGCCTTCAGGCTTGGGGAGAAAAACAGGGCTGTTGTGCCTCACCTCCTCCTCCTCCTCCTTCTCCACCTCCTCAGTGTCCTCACTATGGAGGTTAAACAGACTCTGGGGCTGCTCTTTGGGAGGGTGTCCTCCATCTGGTTTCAGCCTCAGCGGCGGCTGGCTGGTGGGGCTGAGACGGACCGTGGGGAGCATGTGCTGCTCGGCCTTCCAGGGGGATTTAGTGATGCGTTCCACCATGGCCCTTTCATGGTGATTGCCTGGCTGCTTGTCATCCGGTTTCACATGGCTGCTTGGTGTATTACCCTCCTGTTTCTCAACACCAATATCATAAGGTACATCCTGCCCTTTGGGCCTGGTGACATTCTTCAATGTAACTACCTTCTCCTCCTCCTCCTCTTCCTCCTCCTCCTCTTCCTCCGTCTCTTCCTCGTTGGTATCTTTAAGGTCCTCAGTCCCCTGAGGGGGTATCTGGCTCTCGGAGTGTCTGTGCCAAGTGGTGGTGCTGTCATCTCTGGGCCGGGAGGTGGTCTGTTCCACTGTTACTGTCGATGGTCTGTCTGTCACCTGTATGCTGAATCTATCTGGGCCTCTCTGTCTGTTTCCGTCTGTCACTGTGTCTTTGTCTGTCCCATGTGCTCTGTCTGTCACCTGTGGTTTGTCTGTCCCATGTGCTCTGTCTGTCACCTGTGGTTTGTCTGTCCCTTGTACTTTGTCGGTCACTCTGTCTGCATCTGTCATCTGTACTTTACCTATCCCTGCTACTCTGTTTGTCCCTGGTACTCTGTGTGTCCCCTGTACTCTGTCTGTCACTCTATCTGTCAGCATGTCTATCACTCCGTCTCTGTCTGTCCCTTGTACTTTGTTCATCCCTTGCATTCTCTCTGTCACCTGCACTCTGTCTGTAGTGTCCTCATGAACTCCATAGCTCTGCCTCAGCTCCTGCTTGCCTGGCCTGTAATAGCCCTGGTATGGAGAGGTCCTGTCTGTCTTGTAGGGGTCAGAGACAGAGATGACTCTGTTGGAGATGGAGGACTGCGTGGGTAAGGCCAGGTCGACTGCATACGTCTCTGGAGTGTCTGTGGGACCGTAGTCATAATCTTCCTCCTCCTCCTCCTCCTCCTCCTCCTCATCCATGTGGCTCAGGGCCGGTAGGAAAAGTGGCACATTGTCACTGTCTGAAACTCTGTATGGTTTGGAGAAGTGATCCACAGGATCTTGCTGACGGAACGCGTGTGGGTCATTGTGGTGCCTCTGGTGCGCATTCTCCTCAGTGGTTGTAGTCAACATGGGTTTCTGGACATTGCGCGGGTCACAGTCGGGTACAGGGTAGCACATCAGCTTCCCTCCGTCAGTGGGACAGTGACAGACCTGACAGGGGTCCATGTGGAAGGAGTGGCCTGCCTCATACTCCTGCCCACTGTGGACACATCCGATACGCACGCACTCCGTACAGCCGTCGCCCGGCTCCGACACCTTGATGCAGTTGGCTGGGATTTCTGGGCAGCTGATGAAGTGACAGCTTATCCTGCCACCTCCCTCTGGACAAGAACACTCCGTGCTTCCATAATCGACAAAGTAGGAGTCTCCCTCTGGCACTTTCCCGTTCTTGAAGCCAGCGTTGACGCAGTCGTAGTATTGGTAACCCTCGCACGTACATCCCGTCTGCACACAAGAGGCACAACAGGCATCACTCTCCAAGACCTCCTCGATGCAGTTGTTGAGCACAGGACAATCCACTCCAGTGCAGTCCCTCTGGCACAAACAGCCACTCAGGCAGAGTGTGAGTAGCACATATTTCAACACAGCCATTTCAGCGAAAGAAAGACAGGCCAGTCCACCAGGCAAACATAAAACAATCAAAGTGATCTTATGGAGTTGTCAACTGTCGTTTTGTAGTTCCTAAGGATTTTGCTGTACTTTGTCTCACTTCATGAATCACTGCATCTTCTGACCTGTATGACAAAGAGTGTGTGTGGGGAGAGAGAGACAGAGAGAGAGAGAGAGAGAGAGAAGTTTGTTACAGATTGAAAGCTGCTTGAGCCACCGAGTCCAAGCTAACATCTGGCTTCATAGTTGAACTCAGCCCTCCAAATCTGCCCCATTTTTACAACCACAAGGTTGTCTAGAGACATTATGATTTCACATTGCACATTATCATGACATACAGTATATGTTCCCTAATCACACACAAATATGACTGCCCCATGAGCGATTCTAAAATGTCTAATTTCTGATCAAAATTCCTCCACGCGCATAGCCTGACACTCAAGACTGAATTCCCATTTCGTTTCACTTCACTATTCAGTCTGATTAGGCTCCCATTGCAGCCATTTTCCAAGATGGGCATTGCCGAAGGACTCCTAAGCGATTAGTTCATCACCTAACAAATCACGTTCCACAGTTTAATTCAAAAGACGCATTCAAAGAACGCTGATTGGCGTGGTTGGAATTCTAACCAAGAGATCATTATGGACGGCAGCCTTTCCAGACCTGAATACATTTAGAAAATTCAGATTCAGGGGCTGGAACGAGGCTACTGTACCACAGGCTATCAGCAAGCTCTTACTTACCATGGAAATCTGATAAAACAGAACATAATAGCCTAACAAGCCTAAAAAGCACTCTATCATACATAATTTATTTTTCAATTGGGATCGAAGGTTTTATACATTTGTAGGCAGTTGATTGTAAAAATCAAACTCTGCCATAGCTGAGATCACTGGAAGACTGAAGTAACTTGTCTTTTGTGAATATATGGCTGCTCCTTCAACAGGGCTCCACCCCAGCTTGGAGTCTCCTCTGCTTTATGATTTACATGACTGTTAATTACAGACTGTCACTGTGTTACAATCTGGAGAAAAGAAATTGGAAAATATAGCCCCCTTAAAGAACCTAAACCACAAAGTTTACTCTTAAGCCTGAAATGTTTCCAAAGCACACTATTAGTCTTAATCTGATGTCTTAATTTGATCAAGGGAGTTTTGGAAAGTGATCCTCATGAAAATGAAATAAAGATTTCCCAATTCCAAGTTCATTTGGGTGACTTTCTTTTTCTTATTCATATTCATGCAGGATAGCAATGTATTTTTCCATGGTTATGACCACAGACTTCCCGATGAAAGAGGTGTGACAGAGATGTCAATACCACACAAACACCTACTGTACAACCAAATAGTCTATCAGGTTTTGAGGTACCCCTACCAAAGTTAGAACAAAACACAACAATGTTTTATCATATCCCATACGTCTCCAATTAATGAAATGGATTGTTGTGGACTTTTATTTTGGGGCAAAATTCATTTTGGCGGGTCATTCTTTATACCTACCCCAATCTCTGAAAAAGAGTATGGACCAGGTGGTATGAACCAGGTAACTGTCCTACAGTACATCACAAAAGAGTCAGAATGTAATTTACCTATACAAATACTGAAATATGATCCCGTAAACATAGCTTTTAGTTTTTAAGTTTATGTGGAAATTGTACTTTTTACTTTTCTTTTACTTATCTCTAATTCGTTAGAAAAACATAAATCCCTGTCAAATATACTGGTACCAAATGGCCTAGGATGCCATTGAACAATTACAAGTGATTGTATGGAGATATCTAGTACAGTTTTACTGCAAATGCTGCTCTGAAACAGCCAAATTAGGTCATTCCGAATGGGGGATAGATGGCATAATAGCCTACAAGTTGAGAATGCTCACTCTGATGGTCACTGTGGAGGAAAAGACCCCCTGGAGTCAGTACTCCATCAACAAATAGTCAGAATGTGAGCAACCTTGTAACATACCTGTGACACACCTTGCGATGCACATGGACACATTATCAGTAATGAATGTTACTTGGGTTAGGCGTTTCGGATCTTTCAACAATCAGACACCCTCACCTAGTTGATCAATCCCCAGCTAGCTCTATCCCTCCCACAGCACTCCTATCTTGATCCACAGCCACCTTCAAGCAACTTTTGCTGCCTTAGTGGCCACCTTGATGGCCCTTCTCCTACTGGCTCCTGCGATGCCCAGCATGTTGTAGATCCTGCAGAGCGACTGGTCTGTGAACTCAGTTCACAGTAGTTATAAGTAGCCTAAATTTAATTAATTAATAAATAAATAAAAACATATGATTAAGACTGTAAGACAATTAAGGCTACTGTGAGTCATTTTAATTAATGTAGGCTTATATTAGGCTATGTAAAGATCGCCAACTCATGTAGGCCTGACAGCCCTAGGAATAGCCTATGCTCGCATTGCCTATTGATAATGAACCTGCATGTGAGCGAGCTATTCTCATTACACTTAGGCTATTATACTAATAAATAATGTAGGCCATAGGTTACGGTCAACTCATGGACAGGTAGGCCTATATGGTTGCTTTGTTGTAGGCTATTATTTTGTTTAGAAATAATGAGGATCATACATTAATGTAAAGAATGATGTAGAACTCGCACTCTGCTCCCTAAAAACTGCCCTTGAAATATTCCCGGGGGGTATGAGAGGAATACATTATTGAACTTGAACAAGTATATTTTCTGACTACACAATCATACCGCCACGGATGCAACAGTGCGGCACTGACACGAGACGGTCTCAATTCACGAGACATAAATCAAAGCAGTAATGCCAATGTTAACAGACTTTTTGTAGCCTAAATGAGAATCCATATGTAGGCTGTATTTTATCCCCTCACGGCTTCCCATATGGCAGTGTCATGTAAGCGGTAACCTTACTCGAGTCTGCGCATTCTATTCTGTCTTCCCGCTTGAAGTCAAAGTTCCCCCAGTAACTGGGAATCCCTGTCTGGTTCTCTATTTTAATAATCATTTAAATCTAGACGTTCAGTTACACCGGCGAGTTTTGTGCATGCTTGGGCATTTGAAGTTTCACTGTAGGCTACTTGCGCTGGCTGGTAACGTTTCGAGAATACAGTTCAAACCAGTAAAACGGGCACCTTCTAGCCTATAGTGCTAGAGAAAGGTAAGCATACAATTCTGTCTGCTGTGTGTGTGCTCTGTCTTCTTTAAATATTAAGAACTACCACGCTATTGAGTAGGCTAATCTAAGAGTAACATTAGCTATGTTGTTTTGACATTGTGACAAATGGACAGTACGCCGTTCACTGTAGTCAACATTTGCACATAACCCCCTTACATGATCTTGGGAAAAAATGAATTAATAAATGGCACGATAATACCGAGTATCGCGTTTTTTGGGGGGCATCTTTTAACAGTTTAAAAATGTGGATATCGCCCAACCCTAGCACCCACCAGCACTCTGTGCCTTACCCATGACTCTGCCTCCCTCCACTTCTGTCCTGTCCTGACCTTGATACCAGCCTGGGAGACTTTTGGGTCACAGCACCTCGGCTCACCATGAATTCCTTATTCAGGCTCTTGATGGGAAGCTTCAGTTTGTTGTTCTGCCCATACAGGGTGATGCTGCTCAGGCTCTGAGGTAGTCCCAGCCACTTCTGTAGGAACCTGCTGACTCTCCTCTCAAAGCCCTCGAATGTGGACACCTCATAGATCAAAAGGGGCAAGATAAACTGTGGGAAGGGGCCATGTTGGTAACCAGATAAACTAGGTAGACTGGACATGTCCACTGTGGATATCCAGGCCTCCAGCTCTTGGTTGGTTGCTCGGATGGATGCTGTGTCTCTCAGGCAGTCAAACACCCTTCCAAGGCTCTTCACTGGTTTCTTGTGATACTGTAGATGAAATCTTAGTGCTGCCAAGTGCAAAGTAAAACTTGTTGATGGTCTTCCCCTTCTTCAGCACAAGGGATCTGGACTTCCCCGGCTTGAAGCTCATACAAGCCTCAGAGATCAACTCATCCAGGCCCATCAGGATCCACTTGCTCCCTGGGACAGATGTTGCTGTCACAGTCAGGTCATACATAAAGGCCCTAATGGGTGGCTGTTGGACACCGGACTGAGGGGTCGTCTTCACCAGCATGTTCGTGGCAAGTGCAAAAAGGATCACTGAAATAGTACATCCAGTAATAATTCCCTTCTCGAGCTTGCGCCACTCTGAGGTTGTAGACCCAGCAGACGCTCTCAGACTGTAGCAATGAAGGTTTTTGAGTGCCTTGTTCTGCGGTATCTCAAATCCATCACAGACCCTCTCCTGGACCCCCTGCAGTTTTCCTACAGAGCCAGCAGGTCAGTGGACAAAGCAGTTGACATGGCCCTTCATTACATTCTCTAGTGCCTGGAGTCTACAGGCACCTATGGCAGGATCCTGTTTGTGGACTACTGCTCTGCTTTCAACACCATCATCCCGCTCACTCTGGAGGGCATGCTCTCCCAGATGCGTGTGCCTGACCCCACCTGCAGGTGAATCACAGACTTCATGACAGGAAGCAGCACGTCAAACTGGGCAAGCACATCTCTGACTCCAGGACTATCAGCCCCCAAGGCTGTGTTCTTTACCCTCTACTCTTCTCTCTGTACACGAACAGCAAATGCAATGATGGTACTCTACACCTCCATCATCGAGTCCATCCTCACCTCTTCCATCACCATCTGGTTCTCAGCCGCAACAGACAAAGACAAAGGCAGACTGCTTCTTTCCCATGGCCATCAGACTCATTAACAGCTGACTCTATACCCCTTGCACCACTTACACACAACCTCTGATTGTTCCACATACCTCAATGGCACATATATTGCACACACTGTATATATATAACATCACTTATCTATCACGCTACACTCTGCACACACACTGTACATACTCACCACACTCCATTCTATATAGTAGGCTACATAAATTGCATTTGTGCCTGTATCTGTATTTTGTTTTCACTGTATTTTGTCGTCTGCAACAGCGTGCGTTAACCCTAGTCAAACTCCCAGTATATGTGTATCATATACATGGCCAATAAAAACGATCTTGAATCTTGAATCAGTGTCTTTGTCGAACTGAAACCACTCCTGCTTTTTGCACTTGACCCGATGATGTTCTGTTGCTCTGCGAGGGTCTGGGGCTTATGTCAACTGAAGGTTCTGGACACTGTGGGTTGACTCCGGCCTAGCTCCTCCTGCGTCTCACCAGGGGTAATTCCTGAGTGCTGTCACACTTGCACCGTCTGCACCCATTTAATCTCGGCCTGGTGGATATTCAGGCCACACGGGTTCTTTCACACCTTGCTACAAATACTGTATTGGTTATTGCTCAATAGCTTCTTAGGCAATTCAGTAACAGTATATTTGACAGGAATTTATGTTTTTCTGTAGCCTGACACTCAGTCTGGTTTCACTTTATTAATCAGTCTGAACAAGCTCCCATTGCAGCCGTTTTCTGAGATGGGCATTGTTGGAGAGGGAGTCCTCAGTGATTAGTTCATCCCTTAACCAATCACTGGTTGGAATTGCAACCGAGAAATCACTCTGGACGAGAGCTTTTCCAGACCCTGTATCACATTTTGAAAATTAAAGTGGGCATGTGATTCAAGAGATGGCGCCTGGCTAGTTTTTCTGATAAATGAGAGAAAAGTAAAGTAGTCCTCTTTTCCTATCACCACAAAAGTAGGCTACAATTTTCACCTTAACAAAAGCTATGTTTACAGGACTATATTTCAGTATTTGTATAAGTAAATTATATTCTCACTCTTTGGTTCACCAGGTTCACACCTCATCAAATCTGATGAAAATAAGGATGAGCATTCTCAAGTTATGGGCTTTTGTGTCACCTGTTCGGACTGGCCTAATTAGGCTCTTTTTCATTGGGGTAGATCTAAAGACTGTGATACCAGGCTGCTAAAGAATAACCACACAATAAATAAATAAATAAATAAATAAATTATTTTGCCCCAAAATAAAAATAAAAATCCACACTGTTGTGTTTTGTTCTAACTCGGGTAGGGGTATCTCAAAAACTAAAGCTGCAGACCTGTTTACCATCATCAATGCAACAAGTTTCCATGTTGTAAGGCTCTTACAAACCTGCAGATAAGTCATTTAGAACCTTTACTTTCCCCCATGACTATTAGCCCCGTGCACAACCACATAGACTACATGCTACTGTAAAGTCATGGGAACACAAAGTGATCGAAGTCAGGCATTCCCCGCTAGCAAGGACAGTAGGGGGTTCCTCCATGCGTGCCCTCAGCTGATTTCTGATTACTCCCTGATGTCACTACATGTGTCTGCCAAGAGGAAGGGGACACTGCAAATATTTCTCAATCTGCATGGCACCTTCCGAGTTTTATTGGCTTTGACGCTTCACCTTCGTTTAAATGCTCAATTCATTGATGAAACTAGGTGATAGTTATACGCTGAAATGTGCAGCTTATAACTTTCACCCAGTTTCATAACCATATCCTT
This sequence comes from Borostomias antarcticus, assembly GCF_949987555.1. Classification (NCBI taxonomy): domain Eukaryota; kingdom Metazoa; phylum Chordata; class Actinopteri; order Stomiiformes; family Stomiidae; genus Borostomias; species Borostomias antarcticus. Next base: position 7,522,309 of record NC_140240.1, read on the forward strand.
AAACAATACGTATACTACTATATATACGTGCTTTTCTTTTGACGTTCATCCATGCATGCCACTCGAAATAATGTCATTCTGAAGTGAGCACCGTCAATCACTTGTTGCTTCATTAGAGTGTGTTGATCACGAAAATAGTCGACGCACATTCTCGGGCTTTAAAAAAAAATAATTTTATAGTCTAAATTGATCAAATTGGTTCACTAGGGTCAGTATTTCTTCTTGCGCTCATAACGAATCGCTCAGACTAGTTTCAAGTGCAAGGACTTTGTAAAAAAATAAATAGGCTAAATAATAATAATAATACTGTATTTTATCAGAAAAACTTTACAATCACTGCCGGTAGAAATAATTAATGCATTACCTTAACTCTCACTTGCCATTGGGTTGTAGCGGGTGCGACAAAATCCCTCGCGAATCTACAGTGTTGTCAGTCTCAACTCTTTGACCAATGCTTTGCTGGGACCTTTGCAGCTTGCCTACTTAGTCGAGGGGGAGGGACAAAAGTTACACTAAATGCTCCATCGGATATGCCGTTATTTTAAGGTCGTTTTGCACTTTGTTGTGTTATTATTTTTAGTATTTTTTACCAAAACGTGTTTAGAAAAATGTATCCTCCTTGAAATAACATCCTTTTGACAACCACAATATCATTGAAATAAAGTTCCTTAAATGTTTCTTTCCAGATAAAATCTGTAAATAATTAGATAAAAGGATATCTGTAATATTGTAGATTCATTTATTACCTCACACCACAAGGTAGGCTTTCCATTGAGTAGCTCAGAGCAGGGATTTGTAAATGGACACCATGGCAAACTTCACTTATGTCCACTACTCTGTGTTTTAGGACCTTACATGTACCTCTTAAAAGTAAGGTCACAACCTTGACCAAACAAAAGCCTTATGCCTACATCATTATTCACACTTCTGTCTGTCTCCTGCCTGTTAACCTGCATGACACAAAGCCGCTGACTGCTGCACAGCAAACACCAAACTCGCGCACTCACAGGCCTGGTTTTAATTGCCTTTTGATCCCTATGTCTGTGTTTGGATTTCTATTCTGTGGAACATTCCTACATGAACTCAAGACAGCAAACTGACCAATTTATTCTCCCAGTTTGAAACAAGTCTCACATCAAGTCATGTGTCCCAGTGCCGAGAACAGTGCTCGCCCCTTTCATTCTGAGGGCATAAATTTGGCACGGCACAGTGTCTTTGAAAGAGTCGTAAGTTCAAAGAATGGTCAGTGAGCGTGTTTTCTGGATGTCGAACGCAGACTAGGCAGGGTTTAATTGGGATCACTCACCATGCTGGACAAGTGACCGGATCAACATTCCGCACCCCAGCCCAAATGAAGGCCCTGAAGACTAGCTGTCAGAGCCTGGGGTGTGGTGGTGGTGGGTGACTTGATATATGAGATAGTTTGATCCCTGTCGTAGATACACTACTATTGCCTGGGGGAACGGGCAGCCTTTGTACATGTAGGAGAGACCAGGACAAAAAGATAGAGGGCTCAAGAAGAGAATGCAGTGACAGGACATGACCCATTCATACAGCACCAGTTGACAGGCAGTAGGTGATATACAGTATTTAGCTGTTATAGCTAAGAGTAAGAGTCATAGCTTCCCTGAGCTAGGTCACACCTCATCTGACAGGTGTGATTTTGTGGGTTGCAAAGAGTAGGCCAACACTCCCAGCCCAATGCTTTGCGTGTGTGTAGCATGATCACCCCCCCCCCCCCCCCCTTCCTCTCTCTCTATTACTCTAACAGTGGTGTAGCCCCCGACAACAGGGTGAGATTTGTGGAATCCCAGTGCGATCTCTGGGGGGAGCTATCAGACACAGACAAGCCTTTGAAAGAGCCCTAGAGGGGAGGTTTTATCTGTGGGTTGCCAGGGAGAGAGCTACCGGTGTAGGACCCTCTGGTGCCCTACTTTACTGCTCGGCAGTAGAAAGGCCTGTATCCTGCATCTGTATGGACTATGGAGACGCAGAGGGGTTGAGGAGCAGTGGTTTCTGGAAGGGGCCAGGGCAGAGGGTGAGTTTGAATGATGAAGACAGATCAACCGCAGCTTTGCATTATACTAAGGAGAGTCCACAGCTTCAGCCTACAAACACTGATCCCAGTCAGAAATAAAAAGTTCACAAAATGCAAACCAGCGTCTCTTTAATCTTTGATTGGATTTGGACTCTTTTGTATTCAATTGTCTGGACGTCCAGGTATTTGCAGTGTTTTACTTTTCAAATTCAGTCATGATAATACAGTCATTGTGGCAACATCTGTTTCATTCACCCAATTTGGGCTTGTCCTTGTTTCAGCAAAACATAATGTAATGTGTAATGTGAACAACCATCTTTCATCGTAATGGTAGGCCTATACAATACTGTAGTTCACATGAATTGAAATGGCAAGACCAAGTCAAAATAATCACAATGTACAAGAGATTCTGCGGCGCTTCTGGTGCCAATAGAAACATCCCTTCTTATGTGTGAAAAGGGAACCAGAAAAAATATTTGCTTCTAAGTGTTCCATCAGTGCGGAGAGAAGCCCAGTGATCTTGACAAGGGCTTTGGCAGACAGGGGCAGTCTGGGCTGTAGGTTATCTGTGGGAGATACCATGCAATGATTTGCAGGACAAAGTGAACTGGGGAAGTGGGTGTGCACCAAGGTCTGGAATCTCCATTAGCATAGCACTGTAGGGTAGCAACCTGGCCCTGTGTGAATGTTTCTCTTTACACTGCGTTTAGTAGCCATGGGGTGTTCTAAAGCAACAGGACTTCTTCAAAGGAGGATTTTGTAGAAATAATATATAAAGAAATTCCAACTTTTAAACATACAACCAGGTCCTATTGAGAAATAATCCATATCATTCCCCATCTGCTTTTTGTTATTGTCAACATACCGTACTGTCTGGGATTGTATTGGAAAATCCGCTCCACATGTACAAAGCTTTAGGCCACTGTTCCATCGAACTGGTCATGGTACTTCATCAGTCATCAGTCAAAAAGAACATTCTCATGAAGACTTCACATGCACTATCTACTCAACAGTAATACTTACTGTATGGTGTGAAAGGACCACATGCTGGTTTAGACATGGTCTATGCTGCACAGAACCGTTACCAGTTATAGGCCCCATAGTCCAGAAACAAAAACAATGTTGTGCAAAGAATTGAGCCATATGCACAACATGGGACCGTGAATCACTCAGTTAAATGAAATACTCAGCTGACTCAAATGAGAATCTATTCAGTCAGACATATCAGTTGAGGGAGAAACTCATGACATATTGTCACAAATAATGTTTATCTGTGCTTGTCAGTGTGTTGGTGTCAGCAAGGGACCCAGCGATCACCTGACCTGCCTGTTTGGCACCATATTGTTTGCGGTCTGAACAGGGTAGATTCTAGGGAGGGTTGTGACAGGCATGTCCTCTGACTGCTTCAACCATCAGGAACCATTAGGCCAGGAAACAGGAAACAGGCAACACTTTCAAATGTAGTCTAATTGGTTAAACTCTCTTCTATAAATACCGTCCACCCAGCCATGCTTTCAGTGGTGTAGCTGGCTTAGGCGGTGTTCATGAGAGGTGCTCATGTGTTGGAAAGTACTGAGGACCTGACATCGAACTGGTGGAAGCAATATTGACGAGCAACAGTGACGAATGTTACTGGGTTCGGGAGGTTATGTCATTCCTCAAGCTAGAAAAAGTTAGATGTACAGTTCAGGGCTCTTCTAGGAAATTTAAAAAGACTTGGTGTCCCTTTCTGTCCTACTATGAGAACGAATATTTTGCGCAGAATTCAGATTAGCATTAGACACTGAGTTAGTAGCCCCCACATCTTAACCCTACCCCCCCCTTCTCTCCTTCTTCTGTTCTATTGTTATTAGTATAACTATCCTTTTTTTGTCTTGTGAGTTGTTGTTTCTTCTCTATTGTCTTCTGTTAAATTCACTGTTAAAGCATATGCAGAGGATTTGGTAACATTGTTATGTATGCATAGTGTACAGTGTATTCAGGCGTCTTGTCTATCTTGTTTGAAAACTCAATAAAAACAATTTGAAATACACAGTGATGGATGTTACACAGGTTGGTTGGATGGATGGACAGTATATACTGTAGAATTCGATCTTTACATCATCACCCATCATCCACCACTAGGCAGCATCACATAGTAGGCTCACAATGAGGTGTGTTGGAACTTAGAGCTTGAAGCTGAAGAATACCAGTTCTGCTAAGACTGAATAAATGCTGTTGCATGAAAGTACTGGTGGCCTATACACCCAACATCTTTTCAGATGATTGTGATGAGATCTACTCTATGCTGCTCTTTCTCTCAGGATCATCCAAGATGATGAATTCAGTGACAAAATATCTGAGGACTTGGGAAAACAGCAGGGGCATATTTACTATGCCATCTAATGATAATAATAATGACTGTCATGGCCACACATCAAAGTGGATATTGTCTCTTCCCCTTTAAATCTCCGGTTTGGTAGTTCTGAAAGTGTTGAGAGTGCTTCTATCTTTTTTCTGAGGGACTGTTTCTTGAATACATAAATTTGTACAATTCAGTTAATCAGCTCCTGATATCATGAAATATTCATCTGCTACCTGCAGGCACTTGACTGGGGGTCTTTGTTTTCGCGGGGGGGTTGGCACTAAACTGGAGGCATCCTAATTATGCAACGCTCTAAATTGGCTTCCCGTGTCCTCACCATTCTGGACTCCAGAGAGCAGGCGAGGAGCAGCCATAATTCAATGACATTACTGCAGACGAGTTTCAAACTGTGATTCTCTGAAATAAAAAGTGGCACATTTATTCTAAATGCTCTCTTACCTCTGGCTGTGTCTATTCCACCACTCAGTAGATGTGGAGCAAAGAGATCCCTGATTAATCCAGGATAAAAATGATGGTCAGAAATTGAGAAAACTACAGTGGAATTTAGAAAAAGGGGCACAGACTGCAATCACGGAGCAAGAAACTCTGGCTGGAGTGTCACACTGTCCGCTGGTATCACACAGTGTGAAGCTGTGTACGCACCCAAGATGGATAGGTTGGTCTAGGGGTATGTAGGGTATACTATATTGTCAAAAGTATTCACTCACCCATCCAACAGATGACAGAGCAGGGTCAGCGGATGCTGAGGCGTATAGTGCGCAGAGGTCACCAACTTTCTGCAGAGTCAATCGCTACAGACCTCCAAACTTCATATGGCCTTCAGATTAGCTCAAGAACAGTGCGTAGAGAGCTTCATGGAATGGGTTTCCATGGCCGAGCAGCTGCATCCAAGCCATACATCACCAAGTGCAATGCAAAGCGTCAGATGCAGTGGTGTAAAGCACGTTGCCACTGGTCTCTAGAGCAGTGGAGATGCATTCTCTGGAGTGACGAATCACGCTTCTCCATCTGGCAATCTGATGGACGAGTCTGGGTTTGGCGGTTGCCAGGAGAACGGTACTTGTCTGACTGCATTGTGCCAAGTGTGAAGTTTGGTGGAGGGGGGATTATGGTGTGGGGTTGTTTTTCAGGAACTGGGCTTGGCCCCTTAGTTCCAGTGAAAGGAACTCTGAATGCTTCAGCATACCATGTGATTCTGGACAATTCTATGCTCCCAACTTTGTGGGAACATTTGGGATGGTCCCTTCCTGTTCCAACATGACTGCGCACCAGTGCACAAAGCAAGGTCCATAAAGACATGGATGAGCGAGTTTGGTGTGGAAGAACTTGACTGGCCTGCACAGATTCTTGACCTCAACCCGATAGAACACATTTGATGAATTAGAGTGGAGACTGCGAGCCAGGCCTTCTTGTCCAACATCAGTGTCTGACCTCACAAATGCGCTTCTGGAAGAATGGTCAAAAATCCCCATAAATACACTCCTTAACCTTGTGGAAAGCCTTTCCAGAAGAGTTGAAGCTGTTATAGCTGCAAAGGGTGGGCCGACGTCATATTAAACCCTATGGATTAAGAATGGGATGTCACTTAAATTCATATGCATGTAAAGGCAGATGAGCGAATACTTTTGGCAATATAGTGTCACAATCACACCAAAAATTACTGTTGGGAAAAACATAACTAGAATGCAAAAGTGAGAATTTATCTTCAGTGAGGCTATAAACAAGGGACATTTAACATACAGTACAAGGCAACAGGACACAGAAAACAGGGGAAGACTTTATGCGCAGATGTCAAAGCAAAGAAAACTAAACTGAATCTAACTGAATGTAAACTGATCCTACCTGCCCTATACCAAGGCAAGGCAAGGCAAGGCAAGTTTATTTATATAGCACATTTCAGCCACAGGGCAATTCAAGGTGCTTTACATGATACATTAAAAGCATTAAAACAAAAAGCAAGTCATTATAGACATTTAAACAAAAAGCAGGACAAATAGAATACAGGAATAAAAGTTACAGTGCAGTATACTGATAAACATAGCTCCTCTTAGAAAGCAGTGGCAAAAAGAAAAGTCTTCAGGCTTGTTTTAAAAGAACCAAGACTTGCAGCAGACCTGCAGTTTTCTGGAAGTTTGTTCCAGATATGTGGAGCATAAACACTGAATGCTGCTTCTCCATGTTTTGTTTTAACTCTGGGGACAGAAAGCAGACCTGTGCCAGACGACCTGAGGGGTCTGGATGGTTCATAGCATATGAGCAGATCAGAAATATATTTTGGCCCTAGACCATTCAGTGCTTTATAAACCAACAGCAGTATTTTAAAGTCAATTCTTTGACAGACAGGAAGCCAGTGTAAAGACCTTAGTACTGGTGTGATATGCTCCACTTTCTTAGTCTTAGTGAGGACTCGAGCAGCAGCGTTCTGAATCAGCTACGTACTACATACCAGACCTACATACCGTTATGAATTTTCCCTAACAAATCCCCACCTACTGTAGCCCACTTCCAAAGTACATGGGTGGCACCTGGCTCTAACCTAACCTGGACATCAAACAAGCCTACATGTTGGAAATGTATGCTCATGTTTGTGCCTGCGCATGCTGGAGGACACAATCAGAGGGCAAGGTCTGGTCACTGAAATGGTGGGTTACATGCAACTAGAGTGCTTTCATTGTTGTCTACGTAGGATAGGTGATTTTGGAGAAACCAGGAAGAGTAAGCTAGATTTACTTAAACAGCAGTGCTGGAGGACACTAAATGTGCTTCTCAGTAATATTGTAATAAATGAATCGGTCAACAAAGTCTCATCTGAAATAAAACTGACCTCGCTCGCTCTATTCAACTACCAGGAAGAGTAAGCTTCAGATAGATTTGGATGACAATCCAACCGATCCCAAAAATAGGTATGTTGGCAGGCAGGTAGGCCATCCAATAATTTCAACATGGTACGGTGAAATTATTGGAGGGGTGCTGTCTATTTCCTCTTTCAACACTGTCTATTTCCTCTTTCAACATCTGTTGCCTGATGCAATGTGAAAACTTCAAAAGAGCCACACTAGGAAGAGAATCCCTTTACCACATGTCACAATGCCCATGACTTCCACAGTACCTCGCACGAGAGGTATGAGAACACTAAACCCAAGAGAAGATTTAAATATCTGATTATTATCCTCTATGCCCAGAAAGACTTTCACTGTGCACCTGCCACAGCCATCTCAGATCCCCATCTATTACAGTACGTGTCGTCCTGTAATCTAGATCAAATGAAGGCCAGTTGAAAGGGCCGATGACTGATGGGATAGGGGGTCCCAAGCCATATGGACGGACATAAATTTGAGCCTCAGGCAGTATGTTTACCTGACTGTCAGAGAGACTACAGACATCCACAGGGAAAACACCCCTGCTCTGAGCTGATGGATACATGAAAATAAACCATACATGAAAATAAACAATTTCTACATGTTCCTTTATCAATTTTTTATTGTTGTGCCCTCAAGAGGCATCATACACACCAATTTCAATCAGAGACCATTAAGTCCCAATATTCAATATATTGTCTTTTATTTTATTTGTTTTAGTGGTTTTCACCTCCTGATGAAAAATTGCAGCCCACTCAAGTGCAGTATCATCGGATCATCAGTATGGGATCATTTCCCAGACAGATCTGAAGGTCAGTGTTTGTTAACGACGTTTGTAATTTGCAGAGCCGCGCTGTGCTTGTCCACTGGCTGAGGTGCATAAAAGCACAGCAGGAAAAATGTGGAGCAAGATGTGAGGTGAGTGCATAAATTACGTCTGTAAAGAGACTTCCCATTTGCGATGCATTTACTGTGTGAATCATGAAGATACCAATGTCAACTGCTTAGGTAGTGCTCATTACATTAGATTAGTCATTTAGCTGACATTTTTATCCAAAGGGACTTCTAATAATTGCATTTAACATAGGAAAAGTCGATGTACTTGTAAGTGCATCTCATTTCTAAAATAAGTGACTAAGAGCATAATCTAGTGCTGAAAATACAATAGGTGCTTAAGAAGGATGATCGTGGTTGTACTTCAAGAGGTGAGTTTGAGCAGATGAGCATCTGTGCCGTTTCATCAGTGAGGAAAGGGAAAATCCTCCTGATGTTGTAGAGCAGGAATCTGCAAGAGCATGTAACGGATGTGATATGTGCAGAGAACGACAGTTGGTCGTCCAGGGTCACACCCAGATTCCTCGCAGTCTGATTTGGCAGCAGCTCAGTTGGGACCAGTTGGGTGTCATCGGCATAGCAGTGATAGGAGAAGCCATGCGAGCGGATGACAGAAACCAGAGATCTAGTGTAGAGAGAAAAAAGGAGAGGACCCAGGACAGACCCTTGTGGAAGCCATGTTGTCAGACTACATGGTTCCAACATCGACCATTTCCATGTCAGGTAGGATGCAAACAGGGAAAATGCAAAGCCAGTGACACTTTTATCCTCAAGGGTGGAGAGGAGGATCTGATAGTCTACCGTATCAAATGCTGCTGACAGGTCTAAGAGTATCAGGACAGAAGAGAGAGTTTGCTCTCACGGCATGGAGTGACTTTCCAAGGAAGGCGGTCTCTGTCGAGTGGCCAGCCTTGAACCTGAACTGGTGGGGGTCCAGGAGCCTGTTCTGGTGGAGATACGAAGATAGTTGGCTAAAAATAACACATTCAAGTGTTTTCTATAGAAAGGATTGAAGGGAAACCGGTCTGTAGTTTTTGACGTCAGAGGGGTCGAGAGATGGTTTCTTCAGGAGGGGCGTGACGCTGGCAGTCTTGAAAGAGGAGGGAAGGCCTCCTGATACAAGAGATGCATTGATGAGGTGGGTTAGGACGGGAAGTTCAGGCCCACTGAAGGAGAGTGGAGGGGTGACTAGATGTAACAAGGTTGAGAACCTCGTTAGGGGAGAGTGGAGAAAAGAGGGGTAAGGTGGGACATGGAGAGGAGGGGGGAGCAGAGAGGGAAGAGAGGGTGAGGGTGGAGAGGTGAGGTTGACGCATGGCGCGTTGACCGGGGGGTGGGAATGGGGATTGGAAGCAGAGGTTAGAATTTTAGAGCGTAGGAAAGTAGCTTTAGCAGCAGATAGGGAGGAGCAGAATGTGGAAAGAAGAGATTAGAAGTTAAGAAGGTCCTCTGGGAGACTGCCTTTTCTCCATTCAGCTATACACTCAGCTATTCTCAGGCTCCATGAGCACTGTCCGACAGCCATGAGGCAGGTGGAGTTGGCCGTGCTGGCCTGGAGGTAAGGGGACAGAGATTGTCTAGAGAAGAGGAAAGAGTAGGGGAGAAGATAAGTGTAATGTAAGAGGATAGGTCAGTAGGGGAGAGCGAGCAGAGGTGGCTAAGGGTAGTAACCATGTGGGTAGGAGGAGGAACTATGGAGGAAGAGAGGAGGGAGAGGGAGTAGGATATGAAATAGTGGACAGAGAGATGGAGGGGAGTGACAGAGAGGTTAGGGGTGGAACAGTGTCTAGTGAAGATGAGATCCAGCTGGCTGCCGGCTTTTTGAGTAGGAGGAAAAGAGGAGAGATGAAGATAGAAGGAGGAAAGGAAAGAGTGAAGAGGTTTCAATTTCTCACTCTGGATGTTGAAATCGCCGAGAAGGATGAGAGCGGACCCATCATCAGGGAAGTGCGAGACTAGTGTATCAAGCTCCTCCAGGAAGTCACCAAGGGGGCCTAGTGGGCGATACATGACAGCAATGGTGAGCTTGATTGGATATGTGACAGAAACAGCATGAACTTCGAAGGAGGGTGGGGGAAAAGGAACAGAAAAGAGAGAATATTTCCATTTTGGGGAAATAAGCAGGCCAGTACCACCGCTGCACCTCGCAGCTCTGGGAGGGTGGGAGAATGAGTACACATCTGACAGAGCTGTACGTGTGGCAGTGTTCTCTGGTGTGATCCATGTCTCGGTGAGAACAAGAAAGATGAGGGAGAGTGAGGATGCATAGCCTGAGGTAAACTGGGCTTTGGGCACTGCGGACTGGCAATTCCCTGTCACCACTTGCTCACTATGATTTGAGAGAGTAGGATAGATGAGATTAGAGGGGTTACGGAGTTTGAGGGTGACCCAATGTCTGCGTGACCCCCGGAGAGGGGAAAGGACAGGAATAGGATGCAGACACATATAATAAATATACAAGTAAGAAGTATACATGTAAATAAGCAAATGTAGATGTACGACTTTCCTGAGACAGTCTTTCTTGACAAAGTTGCTCTTGAATTGGTCGCCCTAGCCCTCAGTCGCCCTAGTCTTCGGTCACACGCTGGAGGGAGCTGTTGCCTGCTGGATTTCGCCTTCAGAACCAGTCACCAGGGCAATTTGTCTAGGTCAGGTGAGAAGGACTTCTGGTTGAATGTATGTTACCTCAGAAATTAACTCTCACAATAGAAACTGGCTATCAAAACAGCTTATGAGCACTTGAAGACTACTGTAGCACTTAGCAATTAGAGTAAGAAGAACTAGAATTGACTAAGTACATTATACTTAGTCAATTCTAGTTCAGTCAGTAGATCCAAGTCCCTTCTAGAAGTTTAATGCAGTCTGGAGTTGAGTTGGCCTGCTCTGGCTTAAATATCCTGAGCAGTGTATATGAAGCATATTGACCATGATGAAATGGTCATATGCATTACACACACACACACACACACACACACACACACACACACGTCACACACACACACACACACACACACACAAACACACACGTCAGTCAGTGTTGGAGTGTAGTGGCTGGCTGGCTCGGGGCAGACGGCCAACCTTAATGTGCCATTATCAGGAAGGGTTCATTATACAACACTCACACAGTGAATCAGTCTTCAGTCAGGGCTCTAGAAGGCTGCAAGCTTAGCCAGACTAAATATCTGGGACAATTTACACCATTTTATATCATCTGTAAAACCTTAAAATCATAACTGTTTGCTTTGTTCAAATAATCGCCTATGAAATTGGAGAGTAAAGTTGTTTGATCTTATAAGGTTGAAGAAACCTCTGGCAACCACTTTAAAGCAGAGCAAAGGCCTTTGTTTTGGGCTTGAGCAGCAGCCTTTCCCTGGGCCACACTTCGTAATGAAAATGTCCTGGGTCAGGCCACTGGGGGCTGACGGCCAGGCTGGAATAATGAGGCTGTATGTTGCTTCTACAGTATCAGCTGAAGAATAATTCAAAGCATTCTCAGAGGATATTCTCTCTCTCTCTCTCTCTCTCTCTCTCTCTCTCTCTCTTTCTCTCTCTCTCTCTCTCTCTCTCCCACTGAGGCTCCTGGGAGCATTGTCCAGCCTCCCCACTGGCTTTTCCTGCAACTAACAGGTGCCTCTGTCTGTCTTGTCAGCTATTAGCACGCTACTGTTCCGCAAATGCTAACACCAGCAGCCATCCAGGCAGAACTGCTGATGTGCCCACAGTCTCCTCGCATTGCGTGCTTTGCCTGGAAACAGCTTTGATTGCCTGGGCTGGGCTACGAACATTTTTTACCTCCACCCCAGCGACAGCGAAGGTAATGTTTTCAGTGTTGTGTTTGTTTGTTTATTTGTTTGTTTGTTTTTGAGCAGGATTATGCAAAAACTACTAAACTGATTTTCATGAAACTCAGTGGAAGGGTGTAGTATGGTCCATCTTAGAACCCATTCAATTTTTGAGCGGATCCAAAGCAGGGGGAGGGTCTAAACACAGTCAGCCATTCACCACCGTTTGGGCTAGGATTAAACAAAAACTACCAGACTGATTTTCACAAAATTCGGCGGAGGGGTCTAGCATAGGTGAACTAAGAACTCATTAAATTCTGGAGCAGATGCAAATTAGGGCGGGTCCACGAGCCACCCAAACACGGCTGGGCCGGCCATCCACCTCCATATTTTTTTGTGACTAGGAAAACTACCAGACCGCTTTTCATGAAACTCGGAGGAGGGGTGTAGCATGGGCCAATTGAGAAGCCATTCAATTTTGGCACACACAGAGCCACAAATGCACTCAGGGGCAGAGGTCTGTGCTCTCTGAGCACTATTTCCAGTTAATAATATGCATTCAGAGGAAGTCTGTCAAGGCATTTTCTTTTCATGCACTCAAACCTACAATAATGTATGTTTTCCTTATACTATGCAGAATGTCTGCTATTGCTTGTGACGTGACAAACCCATGTGCATCGCCTTATTCTGCTGTAACTTTATAATATTTAAGAATATGTCAATATCGTCATAATGGTGAGTAAAGCTATTATAGCAGAGGGCAATAAAAGTGATGCTTGGAAAGTCCAGCAGGCCTTATACATTTCATCACAGTATCATGAGATGTACAGATATTGAGGCTGATGGAAATTCAAAAGAAGATAACAGAAATCTGACAAGGGAGATTATTTTCTTTATTTTTTAATGCAGATTAAAGTTCCCCTCTGGCCTAGGATATCTATAACATTGCCATTTTCCACCTTGATTGCATCTGTTTTCTTTAAAAAGGCAGTCATTGAATATGATGCAAATTTGTGCATTGTATATTTAAATGAAATTGGCTTGCTGAACGGAAACCTTCATGGCTCGATTAGCTGAAATCAACCACACATTCATCTATTAAAAATGTTCATGGGAAAAGGAAACGACTCTTTCTCTGACTGTGTTTGGGTGAATGCTGGCAGAGTAAGTAGAATTTGAGTATACCAGCTGGTCCAGTAATCCATCTAGACACACCCTTAAATGCATTGAAATGATCTCCACTTTTGACTAAGACCTTGAAAAATAGACATCCGAACAAATGGTAACTTTATAGTAAAGTAATTTGCAAAATCCAAACAAACTCAAGCACCATTTCAACTCTTTTACATACCGTAGTTCCTCATCTCACTTCAGTTTTCAGATTTCTATTTGTCTTGCCAAGAATGTCTCCCTGATCTTGGAGAGCATCTTCCAGACAGAGAGGGAGGCAGTGGTGGACCTCTGCTTAGGCAGGAGACGCGCGGCAGAGATGGCAAAAGCATCTGTATGTGCTTGGTTCATCTCTCAAGGTCCCCCTATAGAAAATACACAGAGAACTCTCCCAGTAACATCCAAATTCTTCAAATACTACGGTTTTACAGTATGTGGAGGACTCAAATGAAAGTAATCAGAACATATGGTAAACTGGAGAACAATAGAGATGACCATAAGATGGATGTGTTTGAAGGATAAAGAGCCTGTTTTGTGAAGTGACAAAGAATATAAAACCTAGCTTGATAACTATAACTTTTGCATAGCAAACCATAAGTGCAAAATAAGAGAACTTGACCTCAATATGTCAATTGTCACTCAGACTGACCATCATGTGTGCGACAACATAGGCCTATACGGTAGCCAACAGAACTGTAGCAGTACACTGCTGAACACTGTAAACCAACATGAGGTAGTGTTCAGCTCTGCAATGTATTTGTTGTCATAGCTTTGGGCAACCTCATTTGATGATAAGTCTCAAGATTCTCTCCAAAAGTCAGAATCAGTAACAATATTGTTTGGATTCAAGAACTTCAAAAGATTTACAACCCTAATCCTGGTAATATATACTATGCCTTGTTTTTCTAATTCAGACAGGCCTAACTGACTGTGGCAGCTTGACAGTTCAGAGTTCACTGACAGCTCTGTCTGGGATGGATGAAATACTGTAAAATGCTTGGATCCTGTTTGTAGGCCGATCAAACAGATCCCAGAATATGCCTTCTATGTTGACAGCCGTAGTGTCCATTTCAAAGTGGAACGCTTTCAATGGGTCAGGTGGTAATCGACCTCTGTGACTCCACTCCACTGCAGGATCTAATCCCATCCACCTCCTCCACCTTCTTTAAATGAACAACATAGACAGTCCCTTATTTACATACTACAAGTAACCTTCCTTTTGATTAGCTGTTTGGAAGCTTAACATGTTAAGCATATTTAAAGTTATGGAAGTTGATCAGAATACAATAGGTGTTTCTTTTCTTATAAAACACATTATGTGAAACCAAACTTCAAAACTGTGAGAACCATTGATAACACTGGTATTAAGACTTTTATTAATTTCCTGAGAGAAAATAACTCTGTGTGTTTTGGCGTAGAACGTCAAGCTGCATGATTGATTATTATTAGTTTCTATCCAGGGAGGGGCCAGTAGCTGACTGAGATTTAATGGTGAGAGAGGTATGTCTGGGGGCCCCGTGGCCCTGCAGGTCTGGGTGCTCCTCTTCCTGCCTGGCTCCTCGTCATGTCCACCAGCATACCTACATTTCCCCGCATATATCATTTGTCAAAGTCCAAAAATTGTTGAGAGTGTGTTCCTTCACCGGATCCAGATTCAAGAATAACACCATGCAGATAAGATGGACGGGGTTCTGGAGACGATGGTTAAAACAAACAGGTTTTGAGAATGTCTGCTTCAAGAGATCACGGATAATGAATTGCAATGGAAAGGGGAATGAATCTATTTGCTGTGAATTTTTATATGCCTCATTGGAAGCCTTGGAAAATGGTATGCACCCATGCCAATGATCACAAATAAGAGATCATGGAATGTTTGGATATCTCTGCTGATTTTTAGAGTGTGATCACATGAGCCCTAACACCATGCTCCAGCTGCATACCAGACACCGGAGGAAAGAAACACACACACACAAGTTCTCTTTTCTTTCTTTACACACACATGCACACACACACACACACACACACGCACACTTACGGACACACACACACACACACACACACACACACACACACACACACACACACACATACACATACACATACACACTCACTCTCTCTTTCTCGTCTACTGATGATTGAGGATTAGATGTAGAACAGTGGTCCATGTGATAACTAATGAGTTCTGCTTATGTTTAAAAACATTAGGGAGTCAACACAACAGTGATGGTGATACACGTGCACACGGGCTAAAGTTTGTATTCTGGGTAATTAATCACTTGTGTTGACCAACTCAACATGGATACATTGAGATACGATTACAATACACGTGTTACAGTATGTGGGATTGCTACAGATGCTCCTTCCTGTGGCCACCTGCTGGTTGCAGGCTTGAATTGCAACCATAATGAATGATACATGATCATCTGTGGATAAAATGGACAACTGGAGAAGGAGCCAAACAACAGCAGAGGGCCTGAGTCATTCTTGGACTTCTAGACCATCGGCAAACCCCCACAGGAGGACCACCCCCAACTGAACATAAGTATGCAGAAATGTCAGACATTGTCAACGCCTTTGCACTTTCTAGAGAGCCTCTCCTCACCCAGGGTATGAGAAATACTGTGTTGTGCGACTCAAAATATCCCCAGTGGGGTGCATTTTTGACAGCACGCCGGCAGAAGAAGAGCAAACTATGACTTTGCAGGGAGAATTGATGACAGAATGATGAAAGAGTAAGAAATCAAAGTGTCTCTGTGTTGATGTTAGTAACTGAACAACACATATCATTACACAAATTATGTCAACAAGTATGGAGTTTATATTGTTAGGTGGGAGTAAGAGTTGAAGCTGGGGCAGTGATGTAATTGTTTTATGTCTAAAGGCGTACAGTAGGTCAGCTCTGGAACACTTTTTATTGCCCAGATAGAGCAGAGTCTCTTTTAATTAAGCAACGAGAATCCCTCTCAGTCTTCAAGCCCGGGAAAGTCCAGCAATGCGTGTTAAAAACAAAGGCCTAACAACTCCCCGGGCTCCTGCACAATGGGACGATGTGTTCACTAAGCAAGTTCATTTTGTGTATGAAGGCCAGTCGCAAGTAGTCTGCTTTTGATACAAAAGACGTCAACTTTCAAAGCCTATACTCCCTTATACTCTCTTATAGTCCAGGCATTTTATGAGACAAAAGGGGTCCATATGGAAAAAATTGTAACAGAAATTATTTCAACTGTTTTAGTCTTTCTTTATAACATATCAAAAGTCCCCCAAAATCCCAGTGGTGGAAAGTAATGAAAAATGCTGATAAAGGTATGTGACAAATATCACAATTTCCAATTTTCGCCTATGTAAAAAAACTGATTTATGCATGTTTTCTTGTCTGATGTCCACACAAAAGGTTCAACACTGTCCTCAATCAACCAGAAACTATATAGGATGCATCACAGTGCATATACAGAAATATATTTTAAAGCTATTGGCATTTAGTGAAGAGAAAGGGGGTGAATCTCACACATATTGCAACAGAAAATCTGACGTGTATTAATCAAATAGCTCAAACTCAAACAGCTTAGAGCCCTGGAGAGTCTAGAATCCTGGAGAGATCAGAAGAACCCTGGAGAGAACAGTCTACAACCCTGGAGAACAGTCTACAGCCCTGTAGAGATCAGTAGAACCCTGGAGAGGACAGTCTACAACCCTGGAGAACAGTCTACAGCCCTGTAGAGATCAGTAGAACCCTGGAGAGAACAGTCTACAACCCTGGAGAATAGTCTACAGCCCTGTAGAGATCAGTAGAACCCTGGAGAGGACAGTCTACAACCCTGGAGAACAGTCTACAGCCCTGTAGAGAACAGTAGAACCCTGAGGAGGACAGTCTTAAGGTCATCAGATGCACCTGCAAGACAGACTGCAGCAGCCTGAGCAAGAAACATGGCCTTGAGTGTTCTGTTGCATGTAGCAGCTGTAAAGGATCAGGGTGTGCAAATTCACATCAGGTGGTATGTGATGATGAAGATGATGATGAATGCAAGTTATTATTATTATTATTATTATTGTTATTTTTATCATCCTGCTCATGTTCTCTTCTCTCCTGAAGTGGACCCTCTAATCGTGTGTGTGTGTGTGTGTGTGTGTGTGTGTGTGTGTGTGTGTGTGTGTGTGTGTGTGTGTGTGTGTGTGTGTGTGTGATTTTCTCCCACAGGTATCTGAAGTGGACCCTCTAGCACCTGGCTTCTCTGCTATGGACGGTTCTACGTCTCAGACTGTCCTCTCCAGGGTTCTACTGTTCTCTACAGGGCTGTAGACTGTTTTCCATACTGACCCATTTTGTCTCATAAAATGCCTGGACTATATGGAAATCAGACAAGAAAACATTTTTTTACATAGGTGTCAATGGGAAATTATTCAAGGTTATGTCATAAAATGCCTGGACTATTATGCTGTACTTGTATGGAGGACGTAACAATGAAGACATCTTGAGATATAGAATGTCTGAGGAAGGGGAAACATTTCATACTCTGCAGTGCAGGGGAGCTGTCTCATAAGCCATTGTGTGTTATGTCTCAAGCCCTTCTCTGTTGCGAGGCAAGGCTTGGAGAAGCAAAACAACAGGAGAAATCTCCATTAGTCACCCTGGGAGAAGACAGCAGGTATGCCACACCACCAGCAGTCTCATCTCCCACAAAGCCATGAACATCTATCAACATGAACACAGCCTCTGACAGCAGCGCACATCCCCTTTAAGGCCTATCAATTAGATGTTGAAAGCATTAGATGCTCGTCCCCTGTTGGGCATGTACTACTACTGGCTGCAGTGCTCACACCTCCCACCTTCTGTAAAATCACTGTGTCCAGCACTGTAATGTCAGAAGAGAGTGTAGCTAGTACTGTATGGAGCATCCTTAGGTTAAACAGAAAGGCCCTGTGATGTTACAGTACCTCAGAGTGCCAGTGTAATTTGCTCCTGAAGCCTCCACTTTGGCAAATCTATCAGTGAGGGCTGAAGCAGCCTGTGCCAGTCATACGTCAACCTGCCTGCCTCAGTCTCCCCACTGTTAATTTGGTCAGAAAGGAATTTTAATAACAACTCCTCCGGGCTTGTGACTCCCTGCGCAGCACAGGTGCCACGTACAGAAGGTAATGGGGCTCTGTGGTGAGACCCGATGTGTCTGGTGCCGATCCCACTCTGAGGTAATTGGGTGAGCTCAAGTTAGTTATAGAGTCTGGCCCAAAATTGTTCTGTGACCACAAATCCTGATCAGGGACCAAAAACGACAAAGGGTACTGGATGTTTGACCAAAGTATGGTCAACAACTACCCTAATGAGGACCTTTCATGCAAAACATGCCCTCAGTCATTTTCCAGGTCCAAAAAAAAAGGTTTTGGCCTGTGTTCTTCTCACACAGAAATGATCCAACACAGAAGAGGTTGTAGTGGTATTGATTTATTGGGAAAGAGGGAAAAGTAAAATAGACCCTTTTTGGCAACATGGACATGAGGGAAGGTTTTTCTTTAACAACTATCTCATACATACTGTAGAGCGAAACAAAGCCATTACTCATATCAATTTATTTAAGCCTGTGTTCTGAGTGTTCTTAAAGCTATGGTAAGATTTTCTGGCTGCCTTGCAGGGTCAACAACCATGGCCAGAAGATTATTGGAAAGGAAATCCTCTTAAATGAGTGACAGCCCTTTAATGAATTGTCCATTCAGCCATGAAGGACAGTTAGGGATAAATAAATCCATCTTGAATATATTTTCCCAAGAATAGTGCTTCATTACATGGGATTGAATGCAAACCTGGACATCACATCGCGACGAGTGGGCCAAATGCTGCAGTCTTAGTTCAACCCCCCTAGTTCTAATACTTTCGCCTGATCACATTTCCATCTATATTGCAGTTTCACCAGGTTATGGAGGTTGCTCCATTTACTCTGCGGGAACAGCCACATGCACCTGGGGCCACAGTGTACAGAAATAGCTTTCTTAATGATGCCCCTTCAAGTCAAGAGAGCAGGGGGTGGCACTGGCATTCTGGAGAGCCTAAAGTGGTCCAGGAAGAAGAGGCGACAGGAGGTCAGTCTTTGGGTCGCATAGTGGATCCAGAAATAAACATGAGAGATTGTTCCATGATTAAGTCTGAAAATAACTTTCTAAAAAGTGAAGGCAATTAAAGGCATTCATTAGGCTACATCAGGTTCTATAAAATGCAACACTGTTTGGTGTTTAATGTCGGCTGCCAGTAATGACGCCGAGTAAATGTCTTAGCAGCAGGGTGCAGCTGTAAAATGTGTTTCAGTTCCTTTGTAGGTTTCTGATGGACAGCTTGCATGACGTATAGGTGCTTACTGTAGATGTTTGTTTGCTGAGTCACAAAGGAACCTCTGTGAGAACTCTATGACATCATGTGGGGCGACGCTGTATTCAAACACACCTGGTACTCAAGCAGTTACTGGGTCGAGGATAAGAGAAGACCACCTACGGTACACCACCAGGCCTCAAAGATATTCATAGATTTGAGGACATTACAGCCATAAACATACAGTAGTATGGATCACTGGGAAATGGACGGTTTTGATTTATGTTTTATTAAATGGTATTATTGTGCATAGAAGTACAATTCAATGTCAAAGCAAAGCACCCAAAACCAATCCAAAGCATAGAAAGATACAGTGTTTTGGCACTGTTATCAATTAATATTCTAGATAGAGACACCCATCTCAATAGGTTACATGGTTATGTTATGTTGGGATTTAGACAGGTACAGTACAGACAGGTATTGTAGGAACAACCTGCCATCCGAGTGATATTGTAGAGTTGTGAGTGTATGGATCTTTCCTTCACAAGAAACACATTATATCAAATACCTTGCTAATGAGCACAGACACAAACTAATGTGGTGCTCTCTCCACAGTTTCATAAGAATCTATCCAAACAGCTTCCTGAACCGGAGAATAGTACCTTAATGTTGTTCTGAGATAGGCCCTTTTATCCAATGACAACAAGGCTCCCTACACCTCCACCTTTCTTTGCACCTCTCGTTAGATACACAGTCATTCACAGAGGATAACAGATGCAAATGCATTACAAAATCATTAGGGTAGCCACTACCCTTCAGCGGCAATGAACTACAGTATCACGCACATCATCTCAGAAACCTCTCATTTCACAACCCAGTTCTCCATGGGCACCGACTCTCTCATACTGTACCTTCAGACCTGCTGTCTTGTTAACATTTGCTTGATTTCCCCTTTGAACCCTAAACATTCACATCTGTCTGCCTCTGAAACCCCACCGCGAACTCACCTCACACCTACAGAACTACAAGCACCTGGAGGTGAAAGCAGGATGGTCCAAATGGGCCTGTGACTTCCCTGTGTAAGTGAGGGAGGTTGCGCTGTAATTATGGACGCATGCAAGCAACCCAGCTAGAGGGAGTATGCTTATGGCTTTTATCACTCTAGCAAACCTCAAATCTGCGCAGGATGCTTTACCTTGCAATTAGAGCAGGATTCTTTTAGTCTAGTCAATCAAACTATGGTGGAAAAGAGATCAAGCCTCCACTCATTCATAGAACTCCGGAGACTTTCAGTACTGCTCATTCATAACTACAGTAGGCGAGCACGACAGCAGAATACAAATCAAAGTCTTAAACGTTTTTCCACAGTGCCGTGCACGAATGGTTGAAATCATCCTCAGTATGGAAATTGCAGGCTTGCTCATGAATTACCTTTCCCTTTTCATCTCAAGATGACAACCTGTATATATTCTAGATTTATTTTTCATGAGTACAGGATGGGAATGTCGAAGAACCATAGACCACAAACAGTATTTAGTCCCACTGGTCACACTGGAAAGGGCTTTAACTGCCCTATTCCCACTGCTCAAACATTTTGCTGACTTGAAAAAGGGAAGGCTCACTGGAGATGATAGACAAGTACAGCTACAGTAGATACTGTACCACTGTAAATTGTGTAGCAAACTCAACAATGATAATAATAAATGGAACATTGACCACCAATGGAACGCACAAAATCAATGATGAATTCACCTTTTTCACTGGAATGATCCCTTACATGTACAATTTCTCATGAAATTGTCCAGTTTTTTCACTGGCTTAAAATGAGTAAGAGACTATAATTAACTATTTTTTCATAAGTGTTGGCACCTTGAACCATTCCGCCCTAAAATCGTGGAATACAAAAGAATAACGGTAAATCTTTCAAACAATTTTCACTATCAATTTTCATGAAATGGAAAAATTAAACAATACAAATTATCTTATGAAATTTTCAAGCATTAATTTTCAGAACTTTTTGTTAGTGGGGTAAAAGTCTAGAGATCTGTAAAGTATAACTAAATTCCCTCTCAGAGTCAATATTCCCTTTAAATCACTCATAGAAAATTAAGCAACAATCCTCAAAAAAAAAAAAAAAATTGTTCTGCATGTGCAAACAAGCATTGCATAAAATCCCATCGTGAATATATCAGAATGCATCCCAGCGAAACAGTACCATGTTTAGTACCAACTATAAAAGGTTACAGTCCCTAATAATATGCTAGCACTGCATACAACTCCCTCAGTAGCTGCATTAGCGCCCTTTGACAACTCATGCGCATAAGTCAGGGTCAGACCCATTCAGATGACATTGAGCTCTGACCCTGCACAGGCAGCGCTGCAACTCATGTGGGAAACCGTTGATAACCCTGCCCCCTCTACAAGCCCCTCCCCTTGCCCCTCCCCTATGAGGCCCTGGCGCTGCAGGTTGAGGATGGAGTCAGCGATGATGCGGGCTGTCTTCTTCTGGTAACCACCTGATGTCACCATCAGGATAGGGATGCCCCGCCTCTTGGCTGCCCGAAAGACAATCTCATCCCTCTTTATTATGCCCTGAGGAGAGGATGGGAGGAGAGGAGAGGAGGGGCGAGGAGAGGAAAGGAGAGATGAGGAGAGGGGAGAGGAGAGGAAAGGAAAGGAAAGGAGAGAAGAGGAAAGGGGAGTAGAAGAGATGAGAAAAGAGGGCTGTCAGTCTTTCCATGACCACAGCTTGTCTAAATCCTTCAGAGGAGCTGAGCTAATGTTTATGTCTAGGTTTTCTATCCTCTGAGGAGCCAGACTGACTGTCCTTAGCTCCTCCTCCACCTGGGAACACTGGGGCTTTCATGCACTTGGATGACGGTGGGGAGGAGAGCAGGGAGGAGTCTAGGAGGAAATAGAGATCTCCTGTCCCCCTGGGGAATGGGCAGGGACCTCTTCTGTCAGGAAGGGAAGTCATGGAGCAACTCCTCACCCCAAATACTGTCAGTGCACATATTTGTCAGATGAACAGCTTCTGATTATTATTGCGCCAGACAGAACAATACAAATGAATCATGAATCAAGACTCAGGAGCATATTTGGATGAAGCCTCAAGCTCACTGAGGCCTAAAAATATAATTTTTAGAAGTTTGGGGAATCATTTTGATAGAGTTGTTAAAAATAACTGTTGGAATACACTGCCTCAATCTACTAGGGGAATGCAATGCAACGACCCAAACTAAGAGAAGCCTTATCCTGGTCTCCACACAATGCCAATCATACTGCAACTGATTGGATTGAGTGATGGAGTGTTGTACCTGTGGGGATATGGATAATCCTCCGAGGGGGTCACCATCCAGGATGTCTGTCCCTGCGTTGTAGATGATGATGTCGGGACGCACCTCGTTGAGCGCCCCCTCAGAGTGGAGCTCCACCTTCTGGAGGTACTCTGAGTCCTCAGTCCCCCAGTCCAGCTCCACCTTCCTCTTAATGGCCCCTGACAAACACAGAGGAAAGGCTGGGTCCTGTCCTCCCACGTCTACGGGTATGTACTGTACCATATACCGTATGGGCATACCTGTAGATGCCGCACATTGAGCCTACATTCTGGTCCAACATCACCCAGTAATACCACAGTGAAACGTTAGCTACTGTCGTACACTGTAAAGAACACCTACATGACCTTGGTTACAGCTTACTGTAGCAAACCCTAGTGCTGAATCCAAGACAAGAGAAACATTGGAGTATTCTCCACAAGCCAGAATATGATTCAAGGTATAATTGAATTATTAAATAAAGTTTAGATAAGACATTTGCCTATTCCTACAGTTTATTACAGTAAAATGTATATTTCTAATCAATTAATGCATGTAATTGGTAAAAAAGTGTTTAATTCTTCAGCTTTCATGTCTCTTATTTCACAATTAAGTGACTAACAGAGAGAGACAATAATTGGTCTATTTGAATGTGAACTCAATAGCAGCAGTTTAAGGCATTTATCATAGAACGCCAGGATGTACATTAATTCAACTTGCTCTGAAGAAGACCCTTTAAGTATTTGAATTCTCATTTTTTCAAAGTCAACTCAAAGGACAAAACTACAGTATACACCATGAATTCTAACACACGGTATAAAACTGTGAATTCTAACCCACAACAACTAATTTTAGTTCAGCAGCACAACAATGACAAAGTTCCAAGTCCAGTTAATATCGTTAATGTGGGGTGGGGTTAAGTAACTGTGTGTGTCTCCTCGGTCAGACCCACTTTAAGATATTGACAGATGAATGACTAGGCGCAATGATTATGGACTCTCAGTAGACTGATGTGCTGCAGTGTGTGAGCAGAAAGTGTTCTAGTGGGGAATGAGCAGTAGAATTACAGCATCATTAAAATGGCAGTCAGTGACATCTAGGGGTTGGTATTGGAGGAGACAACGGCTAAAACTTGTGAATGGAGGAATGCAGAGCAGCAGACTAATTTCAAGGCATTAGATTAATAGTCTTAAAATAGCAAAATATGGTAATGCGTTGCCCTGATTAACACCCTTTGTAAATATTCATTTTAGACCAATATTTTCATCTACCCAGGTAGGAGAATTATATGTCGTATTCTGGGCATCAGTGGCATGTCTGCTGCCTGTGTTCCTCATCTCTACTGTATCTGAAACAGGATGGCCTGGTTTGACTCACTCTTGGCATAGCCATCACCAGGATAGATGTGGCGATTATACACGTCCATGATGAAAACACGTCCGTCTTCTAGGAAGTCCCTCTCGTGTCCGTTTCCCTGTGACACAATGGGAGAGAGACTTATCAGCAACCAATATAAAGTGTTACATTACAGTATGTGCATCCAATCCTAGGTCGTTTATAATTTCAAAACCCATATGATGTATATACATGTTTATCAGTGGGTCAGTAGCTAAGCCGTAGTTTTTAGGTATAAACCCACACACCGGCTGAGGTTAAAAGACTTCTTTATTGAGCAACGTTTCGATCCCAGTGGATCATCATCAGGTCAGGTTTTGGAAAACCTGACGAAAACCTGACCTGACAACAACCTGACCTGACGACAACCTGACCTGATGAAAACCTGACCTGACGAAAACCTGACCTGACGACAACCTGACCTGAATAAACCTGACCTGACGAAAACATGACCTGATGACAACCTGACCTGATGAAAACTTGACCTGACGACAACCTGACCTGACGACAACCTAACCTGACGACAACCTGACCTGGCGACAACCTGACCTGAAGAAAACCTGACCTGACGAAAACCTGACCTGAATAAACCTGACCTGACGACAACCTGACCTGACGAAAACCTGACCTGATAACAACCTGACCTGATGACAACCTGACCTGACGAAAACCTGACCTGACGAAAACCTGACCTGATGAAGATCCATTGGGATCGAAACGTTGCTCAATACAGAAGTCTTTTAACTACAGCCAGTGTGCAGATTTATACCTAAAAACTATGACTTATTCTTAACCCAGCATCAATTGCCTGAATGTGCCATTATACAGGTGCATCTCAGAAAATTTGAATATTATGGAAAGTTCATTATTTTCCGTATTTTAATTCAAAAAGTAAAACTTTCATATATTATAGATTCATTACACATGCAGTGAAATATTTCAAGGCTGATTGCCTTCATGTCACGCTCCACGTTGATCCAGTAATTTGTGCAAAAGGAGCCCCCCAAGTATTGAGTGTATAAATGAACATACAGTTCAATCAAAGATTAAAACAAAAAAGGCTTGAAATATTTCCCTTTGTGTAATGGATCTAGAATGCATCAAAGTTTCACTGTTTGAATTAAATTACGGAAAATAATGGACTTTTTCACAATACTCAAATTTTCTGAGATGCACCTGTATAATGGCACATTCACGCACACACAGACATACACCAGTGTTTGGCATGTCTCTCCTATGATGTTTTTAGCCTCTCTTACTCTGAAAATGTAATTGAATGTAATTCATTGCTTTATTAATGTTCTTAGCCGGTAGACAAACATACTCCAGGAGCTTGCTCGATCACCTTGTTGAGAGGGGTCAGGGAAGAATTTTTACAGCTCACTTTTCTGGCCCCCGGGTGATACTGTTTTTTTGCTTCCCTCTGGAATATGTAGGGGTGGGTCGTATGCCCACCTCCCTTGTTCTCTGTAAAGCGCATTGTGTTGCCTCTGGGTATGAAATGCGCTCTACAAATAAAGCTTTGATTGATTGATTGATTGATTGATATATCTCTTACATCAGTAGCTAAGCCGGCCAATTTTCTGGGTGGAGCTATATGGAGCTGAGGTGTGTCTGAGGGGCTGTAAAAGATGATGCTGATGGTGGCACGAGGCGCGGTGTGTGTGTGTGTGTGTGTGTGTGTGTGTGTGAGCGCGTGTGCGGCGGTCCACGACGCATGAGGACGCGGGGATTGCGAATGTTTCAACAACAGAGAGGGGCTGGCGGGACGACGACGACGGTTTGGTGGATGACGGGGAGTCGTGAGAACCAGAAGTCGTCACCCGGTGAGACATACCTCTCTCTCTCCATTGCTCCTATGGGTTGGCCGGCTAAAGAGGGTTATTAGTGTAATCTGTGCTTCGTGGGGGGAAACGGAAGTCCCAGAACTGTCATCTCTGAGACAGCGTACAGAGCTGGACCCGTTAGGAGGTGGGTTGGACAAGTTATGGAACAAGGATAAGAAATCTGACCCACATCTGTAATGTCAAGAATGAGGTCTACAGTATGTGATTGTTGTGAATCTTTCATGCTGTACTCTTTATGATGTTCCATGCTGGTGTAATACTGTACATTCAAAGCTGCATAAGAGCCACACTTGGTGACAATCCAATACATTAACTTCTTTGCCGGTGTCCACAGATGCGATTTAAAGCGATATGTTTCCTTCTGACGGCCTCTGCGACTGACAGGATGAGATGGGAGATAAATTGTGCCGGCGTGTCCATGGGTATCAGTGTTAAGATACTCATACCAAAGTCACTGCAACTCAGTCTTAATTCCATTTGTCATTTAAAGCGTCTGGATCCTGTCAGGTTTAATTTAGGCTCTATCCTCTGTGCCAGGCTAGTACTAATGCCTCCAAATCATAACGAAGGGGTGTGTTGAGTACCACACCAGCCTGCCTGTCAGGGCTGAGAGGTATTCAGTATTGGGAAGCTCAGATGAGATATATCCATTCTTTTTCTTTCTCTCTCTCTGTCTCTCTCTGTACCTCGCACGCTCCCTCCCTCACCTCTGGACAAACCTGGTGGTTGGGTTGAAATCTATGTAGAATCCCAATCCCAATCCAATTGTTGAGTTATAGCGATAAGACCATACCACACATTCAATACCATAAAGGATTCTATGATCACATGACCTGACTGTCTGGAAGAGATAGCAGGATTACTGTTTCTCAAATCAAGCTTACACAAGTCTCAGACTGGACTCATGGGTCCTTCAACAGATTTTTGGGAGAAAAAAACATTTTAATACCATTTTATTTTATTATTTTTACTCCATTTACTTCATAACAATACCTGACACCACAAGAAGCTAAGGATTTCTCTGTCCATATCTTCAGAGTGTAATGTAGCTGGAATGGTTGTTACATGCAGATGGTACAGAACATAGCTTAGCTGACACACTTTCATTTAGATCAGGTTTATCTAGTGATGTTTCGAGATGCACAGTGAGAGTTCAGTCTCAGGGTATTTCTGCTTTATTATATACAGTACAGTATGTAGACAGGGAAGGTAGACATTCAGCATATGGCCTGGGCTGTATTCAAACCTGCACCGCTGCGATAAAGACTATCCTTTACATGGCCCGAGCAAAAACATTTTATTACTGTTAATGGCTTGTCAGAGCCTTTGTCTCTTTGAATAAGTAACACCATTCATTAGACCATAATCTATTCTAAATTCACACGTGCAGAGGCCAATAGCACTCCAGAGTGTCATATACTGTAGCACCTTAAGAGGGGTCTTAACACACATTCTCCAATCTCAACATTTCCTTCCTACCTACGCTGTGCTGTGCTGAGGTGGGCATTTTCTCTCATTTTTATGCCCTCATGCAGATTTGGTTGTTTGTTTTCTGGCCAGCTGTCATGAATGATTTATTTAGCATCAGTATTGATTGGAACCCCTGCTTCAGTCAATAGTTAAAGGAACATCATTAGGATCAAGCTTTTCCGGACTAATTGATCATGGATGAGTCATCATCTTGAAAACACTAAGTAGGAGAAAATTATGCTAATAACACTTTCTAAAATGTGAACAAAAAAAAAAAGGTCTGAATAATCTTCATGGTAAATGGTAAGTGGACTGCACTTATATAGCGCCTTTCTCACCCCTAGGGGACAAAGCGCCTCTCATTCACCCATTCACACACTAGTGGTGCCAGCAGGCCATACAAGGCGCTAGTCTGCTCACTGGGAGCAATTGGGGGTTCAGTGTCTTGCTCAGGGACACTTGGACATGTAGACTGGAGGAGGCGGGATTCGAACCGCTGACCCTACGATCATTGGACGACCCGCTCTACCTCCTGAGCCACAGCCGCCCCACAGCTGCTTCAGAGAGAACTCAACGCACAGTATCTGCAACAAGATGAAGTCTCTATTCTGGTCTGGGCCTAGACATACCTACAGTACTGTAGCATATTACTGACTACTATACTGTACAACCTCTGGGGATATTCGTCTTCTTTTGTCAGATATTGACACTGAATCCACAAACGTATCTGGAAACTGCCTGGTTTCATGCATGGTCCTCTATCCATTTTATTTGAACACTGTATTCCTGGTGTTCTGTGTGACACTGGAGGTGAGTGGCTGGGCAGAAACATGCCTGGTGGCTGGTATGTGACAGAGCTCTCCCATGCTCTGTGCTGATTCACACACACACCGCACACACACAAAGCGAATTAGCCAGAGTGGGGGAGCAGACCAGTATTGCAGATATGCAGCACAAACAGCTACAGGACGCCTTCCATCCTCTTCTCTCTTAGTTAAAGTGAGCATCAGCCGAACAGAAACAGGCTTGCTAACCTTTAAAGCTTGCCTACTGAGGTTGCATACTAAATTTTATTAATTGAATATGTTTCGATCTAAGGCCTACAATCACCAATTACTGTAGGCGCAATTACAAGGTCTTGTCAACAATTGGCTTTAGAAATAGATGTACTAATAGCCAAGTCGCTTCTCGTTATTCTCAGCCTGCACTTAAACCCTTGAAAAAGAGCAAGACGACCTGTATGTATTCTTCTGCATGTAGGCTAGTGGCTGGCTACAAGGTCTTGGAGTCCAAACTCACAACACTGAGGTATATTCACCAATTGATGACAACCATATAAACGCTGCACCTTCCATGTAGTCGAAAAACATTTTATCGAATATCAAATATTGATGGCCAAAGAGCAAAACCTCCTACTGTATCTGCATAATTGGGTATCCGTAAAAAATAGCATTCTGCAAGAAAACAACACTTGTTTCTCAAAAAATAGATATATAGCAAGTGTTTCTTCTGAACCAGTGGGAGGTCTCATTGATCAGTGCACTAAAAAAGGAGGATTATCTTGTCATCAATGTCAGTTCTGCAACGGTGCTGTATTGACAGTGAGAGAGGAAATGACCACTGCTCACCTGATGGGCGTCCAGATCGATGATGGTGGCCCTGGATATGCCCTCCATTCTCTCAAACAGAAACTGAGACAGGAAGCAAAAAAAAGATCTTAAGTCATCATATCACTCTACTGTGCATTCACTTTTTTTTTTTTCACTGAAGATTAAAATTCCTGAATTATTTAACTCACAATATCAGCCATAATCGAATCATCATTTAACCCAATGCTGTGTCCACGCTCCATGTCGCACACTATGAAAATGTAGCCTACAGTACAGTATACCAATATTGATATGTTGATATTTAAGACTCGGACTTCACAAGATACAGTAAGGCATACCGCCTTGTTACCTTGATAGCTAGTGTGATGTCTGCATAGGCACAGAATCCCCCTCCTTTGTCACTGGAGCAGTGGTGAAAGCCCCCACCTGAGAGAGAAGCCACAGCTCAGTGTCAGAGCCATTACACATTCACGGCAGCTCACTGTGCATCACAGAGGTCTATTATATTCAAAACAACCATAATTGGCTCATTGTAAAAGGTTATTATTGAGTTTATTTCTTGGTACTATAAATGTTGTCCACCACCGCTGTAGAACAACAATGTGAATATTGACACCACAATGAGGATTGTTCGATTGCCATTTAAATGCCTGAGGTGCCGCAGGGGGTCCAGACAGAGCGGTTGCCAGGCACCTTTTAATTAATAGCCATTCACTCCCTGGATAGGAGATAAAGTGCCATATGCCCTGCTTCTGTTCAGCTCATTAAATAGTTGTGTGGAGATGCATCTCTGACAGGAATTGGGTGAAATCGGATTATTGTGTTTTGTTCAGCTGCATATTCTAGCCGACCAGGAGCAATTAGAACTTAATCACCCTTACTGCACAGGGCTAAGACACAAATCCATTTGGAACCCAGATGCATTTGAAAGGCCTTCAGTTCTCTATTAAAACCTTGTTTATTGATGCAAAACAACAGGACACCTTTTCCTGATACGTCAACAGTTTGCTCAAAATGGCTGAGTAGGCAAGAGCGTCAGAAAACATCTGACGTTGCCAATTTTGTATTTTACTTAATCTTTTTACTCACGTTACTTTTTACTTAGCAGACTTAGGAGCTAGCAATAACATTAAGTGCACATCATACTGTACTTGTATGAATGGAGTATGTGGCAAATAAAACTGACAAAGCATTCGATGTAATGTCACAGAGCAGACAATTAACTGGTAAAATCTCTCAGATCTTCCAGTTGCCCCATACAGTATTACAGGCAGACCACTTGGGTGCTGAAGGATTGATTGTCTAATTATGGGGCTGGACAGTCTCTGTAAAGAATGTAATTAAATTGAGCTCACCTACATTTATCGCCCATCCTCGGTCAATGGCCAGCTTTCCTGCCTACGGAAAAAAGACAATGTTTCTGTTCACTATCCTGTCTAATAAAAAAAAAACATACATAAGAGACTGTATCGCTTTAACATAACAAAACAATCAATGAGTAAAAATAGTGCTCCGAGAGCACAGACCTCCGCCCATGAATGCATGCGCTGTGACCTTCCCATGTCAAGATATGGCTGTTTCAATTCCCACCATTGACAATGAATGGGCATTTTTCAATTCGGAGAGAACTGAATGCGCAGCCCATTTGTGCCGGTTAGGCTATCATGTTTTTATTTATTTTAGTTATTATTATTATTATTATTATTAGGCTACCTAGGCAAACTATAGCCACACAATAAAGATGATTGATAATTTAATGGCAGTGGATGCAATTTAATGTATTTAAATCATTTGGATGGAGGTAGACAGTCTGAAAAAATAGGCTCATATACAGTAGGCCTACTCTGGTGCAAACTCAAGTTCGGTGAATTTGGGCCTACTGGGCCTCAGACCTACATGAAAAACACCAAATTATATCCTAATAAAATACCATAAAGAATAACTTATGCCAAATAACAAATTATTAATTAGCTACTAATGAATACTAAAGAATAATCAGCTTAATTTAGAAATGTAGGCAAAGCCTGAGAAAAAGAAAAAACTATTACAATCAAACCAAAATCACTTGCAGTCACAAGTTTTTGCTGATTGATTGTCCTCACCACATCTAGCGGTGGGAAATTTAACACGATTAAATAATAATAACAACAACAATAACAATAATACATTTTATTCAGAAACTGTATCATCATTTTTAGACGGTTTTGCTGAGTACACCTGACTACTAACTGCAAGTTGTACCTTTGACATTTCCCAGTCTGGCTTTCGCACCCATCATAGCACAGAGAAGGCATTAGTCAAAGTTGTACCGTAAATGACCTTAGAATAAACACTGACTCCAAAGAGATATCTGTTCTTGTCCTCCTGGACCTGAACACAGCATTTGATACTGTAGATCAGCCATCACCAACAGGCGGACCGCGGTCCGGATCTGGACCCAGAAGCCATCCAATCCGGACCGCATCTATAACCCGATAAATCAATGATAATTTCTCCCTTTTGACAGAGCGTAGAAAACTAGTTTGAGCCTGCGCAGCCTTTGTAGTATATTACAGCATTTTTTTACTATCTCATGCGTCGCTAGCCAATTGAATCTGCATGTTCATTGCCTGACGTCAACCAGTCTACACATGACAGCCTAGCTATCGTTAACGTAAAATAAAGTCGACATAACTCTGCCCTCAAAAAACCATTTGCATTCACATAATATATAACTGTTGATGCCTCTTGTTCATTCTGCAAACAGGATAATGAGACAGTTTTACATTTATTTTTTGAGTGCAATATCTCCAAAAAATTTTGGACAGATTTGGAGTCTCACTTTTTTCAGCCTATTAATTTGTGTTATTCTTTGAATTTGAAAGATGTAATCTGTTACTATAGCAACTCTGAAGATGGTGCTATTTAATTTTTCCTTAATTTCATTGTACTATATGCAAAATTCTTTATTCATAGACAAAAATTTGCTAAGGCCTTACCTAACTTTTCTAATTTTTTACTAGAATTCCAGTTGCACCTTAGATCTCTAAAGCTTGTAAAAAATAAGAAAAATGCCAAACTGTTAAAATGTTATAACTCTGTCTTCCCTGAAACTGATCTGACCTAATGTCAGATTTATACTGTTTTTAATTTTTAGTGTTATTTTTTGTCTGTTGGGTTGTTATATTGTCCTTGTTAGTGACTGTCTCTATCTTATTTTTTTCTTGGTGTTTGTACTGTAATCCGTTCATTACCTGACTTTTGTATACTGTATTTGTCAATAAAGTTATTTAAAAAATTCAAATTAAAAAAGCTATCGTTAACGTTACTGTAATCAGAGAGATTCCTTGCTAACATTAGTTGGAGTTGGACACTGCATGACCAGAGAAACGTAACGACAAACGAAGAGGGAAGTGAGATACTACAAGACAGAAGTAACGTCAGCCTATACATGCCATGCTCTAAAATAAGAAAAATCCATATGGACGAGTTATATATATTCATTCTCACCGCAGGTAGCTCTGAACCTGTTTGTCTCATATATTTCAAAAGCTACCTTGTTTTTAAATGTAGACCTCATTTTACTCAAGTTTATAGTAGGCTAGCCTACATTTTATTTATACTCCCTCCTAAATGTGAAATCCCTCCTAAATGTGGTGTCAATAAACAGGTTGAAATATTGTTGAAATGTAGCCTACTTCATTTGATTTTAAAGTAAGTTGGGCATATGCAACGGAAGTGAACAATATTTTAACTTCCATGCGTATTTCACAGTAACATAGTTGCTGCTATACAATAATTTGATAGGAATATGCAAGGAAACAAATCTGTGTTGAGGGCATAAAAAAACCTGGCCAAGACCATAGAGCTGTCCAAGGATGTCAGGGACAAGATTCTAGACCTGCACAAGGCTGGAATGGGCTACAAGACCATCGCCAAGCAGCTTGGTGAGAAGGTGACAACAGTTGGTGCGATTATTCACAAATGGAAGAAACACAAAACTGTCAATCTCCCTCGGTCTAGGGCTCCACACAAGATCTCGCTTCGTGGAGTTTCAATGATCATGAGAACGGTGAGGAATCAGCCCTGAACTACACGGGAGGATTTTGTCAATGATCTCAAGGCAGCTGGGACCACAGTCACCAAGAAAACAATTGGTAACACACTATGCCGTAATGGACTGAAATCTTGCAGCGCCCGCAAGGTCCCCCTGCTCAAGAAAGCACATGTACAGGCCTGTCTGAAGTTTGCCAATGAACATCTGAACGATTCAGAGGAGGACTGGGTGAAAGTGTTGTGGTCAGATGAGATAGGCATCAACTCAACTTGCCATGTTTGGAGGAGGAGGAATGATGACTGACCCCATGAACACCATTCCCACTGTCAAACATGGAGGTGGAAACATTATGCTGTGGGGGTGTTTTTCTGCTAAGGGGACAGGGCAACTTCACCGCATCAAAGGAAAGATGGATGGGGCAATGTACCATCAAATCTTGGTGAGAACCTCCTTCCCTCAGCCAAGGCACTGAAAATGGGTCGTGGATGGGTATTCCAGCATGACAATGACCCAAAACACATGGGCAAGGCAACAAAGGAGTGGCTCAAGAAGAAGCACATTAAGGTCCTGGAGTGGCCTAGCCAGTCTCCAGATCTTAATCCCATAGAAAATATGTGGAGGGAGCTGAAGCTTCGAGTTGCCAAACGTCAGCCTCAAAACCTTAATGACATGGAGAGGATCTGCAAAGAGGAGTGGGACAAAATCCCTCCTGAGATGTGTGCAAACCTGGTGGCCAACTACAAGAAACGTCTGACCTCTGTGATTGCCAACAAGGGTTTTGCCACCAAGTACTAAGTCATGTTTTGCGAAGGGGTCAAATACTTATTTCACTCATTAAAATGCTAATCAATTTTTTTTATTTAAATTGTGATGCGTTTTTATGGACTTTTTTAAATTCTGTCTCACTGGTAAAATCAACCTACCATTGAAATTATAGACTGATCATTTATTTCAGTGGGCACACTTACAAGATCAGCAGGGGATGAAATAATTATTTCCCTCACTGTATGTGTTTGTGTGTGTGTAAAAGCCAATATGCCTCACTGATGTAACAGTAATAACACACATTAGCTTCTATGCACGCACACTTCCTGAGTCAAGCCACTCAACCCTATCTAGGGAGATACAGTAGACCCTACTGTAGTCAAAGAACCTAGCACCTCTTTCTGAAACAGCCCCTATTTCATCATTCCATCATTTCAACTGGTAGACTGAATGAAATGAAAGATCTAAAGCAAGACTTAGTAAGTAAAAATCCATACCATTTGGAATCGAATGGAGGAAACAGGATTTTGCAGCAATATGTACAGATAGTGCTAATATATCTCTCTAATGGACTTGTATGCATCTGAGCCAGTGGTCCTGGCTGCGTCTGACAGAGACAGCTGTAACTCTCCCCCTCTTGTTCTCCTGAATGTGCAGTAACCAATCCTACAATAGAGACCCCAATCAAGAGGAAAACTCAAACAAACACATCATCACATTTCCCCAGATGCTACATTGAGATAATAGCATGAGGTACAGTACAGTACACTTTGTATGATATATTCACAGCACTGAACCAGTCTGCAACTCATTAACGTGAGTAGGTTATGAAAAATGAAAACCTTTTGGAATTTTGAGCAACATAACCACAGGAACCGCTATACGGCAATTTGTTAAAACATTTGTCGTATCTGCTACAGCAAGTGAGAAAGTGCAAAGTAATGAATATTTAAGCTTGCAGCTTGCTCTTCTCCAGGTTATGCAATCTTCATCAACATAGGGTCAAAAAATGAGGCTTTGCAAAATGTTCTCTACCCAAAAGACTGGCTTTTGAATAAAACATCAAACAGCAGACCTACTTCCTAAACATAAAACCGGCAAACGCTGTTTCTGTTCAAAACAAAGCTTAAATTATTACCAAAGATTATAAAACAACTTTGCTGACATTTTGCTACACGCTGGGAAATCTGAGATGTTAAAGGCTATGAAGATCATCTCAAGAGAGAAAAACTAAACGATAAAATATCTGGGTGTCAGGAGGCTTTAACAGGGGAGATAAAGCAGCATATGGTGTGGAACAGCCCAGTAAATCAAAAAATCACAGAGCTCACCACTTCTGCACAAACATTGTTTCCTATAGCATCTGAATCCATTCACCCTTTCACTGTGCCTGAGTCCTGTACTGAAGTACAACACAAAGCTGGCAACCAGCTGGATCTCATCTTCACTAGACACTGTTCCACCCCTAACCTCTCTGTCACGCCCCTCCATCTCTCTGACCACTATTTCATGTCCTACTCCCTCTCCATCCCCTCTTCCCCTGTAACTCCTCCTCCTACCCACATGGTTACCATCCGTAGCCATCTCCACTCGCTCTCCCCTACCGACCTTTCCACTGCCATCACCCCAGCCCTCCCCGCCCCTGAATCCTCTCTCCTACCCTCTGATACTGCCACTGATCTTCTCCTCTCTACTCTTTCCTCTTCTCTGGACAATCTCTGTCCCCTCACCTCCAGGCCTGCACGCCCAACTCCACCTGCCCCATGGCTGTCGGACT
This sequence comes from Borostomias antarcticus, assembly GCF_949987555.1. Classification (NCBI taxonomy): domain Eukaryota; kingdom Metazoa; phylum Chordata; class Actinopteri; order Stomiiformes; family Stomiidae; genus Borostomias; species Borostomias antarcticus. The sequence continues at coordinate 7,557,862 of NC_140240.1, forward strand.
CAGTGCGTACTGATAGACGGAGCCTGAGAATAGCTGAGCGTAAATGGAGGAAAGGCAAGCTCCCAGAGGACCTTCTTAATTTCCAATCTCTTCTTTCCACATTCTCCTCCTCCCTGTCTGCTGCTAAAGCTGCTTTCTTCCGCTCTAAAATCCTAACCTCTGCTTCCAATCCTAAAAAACTCTTTGAAACCTTCTCTTCACTACTCCAGCCCCCACCTCCTACTCCCAACTCCTCCCTTCTCCCTGATGATTTCGCCAACTTCTTTGACAAGAAAGTTAACAATATCAGATCCTCTTTCCCCCCTCCCCCAGTCAATGCTCCGTGCACAAACCTCACCCCCCCACCCTCACCCTCTCTCCCCTCTCCGCTCCCCCCCTCCTCTCCACCCCCCACCTTATCCCACTTTTCTCCCCTCTCCCCCAACGAGGCCCTCAACCTTGTAACATCTAACCGCCCCACCACGTGCTCCCTAGACCCTCTTCCCTCGACTCACCTTCAGTCTGTTGCACCCGAACTCCTTCCCTTCCTAACCCACCTCATCAACGCATCTCTTGTATCAGGATGCTTTCCCTCCGCTTTCAAGACTGCCAGAGTCACCCCCCTCCTAAAGAAACCATCTCTCGACCCCTCTGATGTCAGAAACTACAGACCGGTTTCCTTTCTATCCACAACACTTGAACGTGCTATCCTTAACCAACTGTCTTCGTACCTCCACCAGAACGACCTCCTAGATCCCCACCACCGGGTTCAAGGCTGGCCAATCGACAGAGACCGCCCTCCTTGCAGTGACGGAGTCACTCCATGCCGCGAGAGCGAACTCTCTCTCCTCTGTCCTGATACTCCTAGACCTGTCAGCAGCATTTGATATGGTAGACCACCAGATCCTCCTCTCCACCCTCGAGGAGAAAGGCGTCGCTGATTCTGCACACTCCCTGTTTGCATCCTACCCGACGGGCCACTCCTACCAGATGACATGGAGAGGGTCGATGTCGGAACCGCGTAGTCTGACTACGGGGGTTCCACAAGGGTCTGTCCTGGGTCCTCTCCTGTTTTCCCTCTACACTACATCTCTGGGCTCTGTCATTCGCTCGCATGGCTTCTCCCATCACTGCTATGCCGATGACACCCAACTGGTCCTGTCATTTCCCCCTTCTGATACACAAGTGGAGATACGCATAGCTGGGTGCTTGGCTGACATCTCGGAGTGGATGACGACACATCATCTCAAGCTCAATCTGGACAAGACTGAGCTGCTGTTCCTCCTGGGGAAGGGCTGCCTGCACCGGGACCTGGCCATCACCATTGAAGACACAGTGGTGACCCCAACTCGGAGTGCGAGGAATCTGGGTGTGACCCTGGATGACCAACTGTCGTTTTCCGCACATGTCACATCCATCACACGCTCCTGCAGATTCATGCTCTACAACATCAGGAGGATTCGCCCATTCCTCACTGATGAAACGGCGCAGGTACTCATCCAGGCCCTGGTCATCTCCCGCCTGGACTACTGCAACTCCCTCCTCGCTGGGGCCCCAGCGTCAGCCATTAAACCTCTGGAACTTGTCCAGAAAGCCGCTGCTTGTGTGTGTTCAACCACCCCAAGTTCTCCCACACAACTTCCCTCCTCTGTTCCCTACACTGGCTCCCTGTAGCGGCTCGCATCCAGTTTAAAACTCTGGCGCTAACCTACAGGGCAATGAAAGGAACAGCCCCCTCCTACCTCCAGGCCATGGTCAAACCCTACACCCCCTCCCGACCGCTACGCTCTGCTACCTCGGGGCGACTGGTTGCCCCATCACTCCGAGGTCCCTGCAGTCGATCGACACGGTCACGGCTCTTCTCTGTCCTGGCCCCGCAGTGGTGGAATGAACTGCCCACTGATGTCAGGACAGCAGAGTCGCTGCCCATCTTTCGTCGCAGGCTCAAAACTCATCTCTTCAAGAAGTACTACAACAATCCTCCCTCCTAAGCACTTGTATTGTATTGTATTGCACTGTACTTTAGATTGCTATTCTTGCACTTTGCCTTCAGCACTAGATTATGCTCTTAGTCACTTGTTTTAGAAAGAAGATGCACTTGTGAGTTCTGGCAAGTAGTAGTACATTGGCTTTTCCTACGTTAAATGCAATTATTGTTAGTCGCTTTGGATAAAAGCGTCTGCTAAATGACTGTAATGTAATGTAACTGTAATGTAATTAGTCCTCATCTGGCACAGGTTAGTTAAGGGAGATGTTAGAATTCAACTTAGCATATATAACTGGAGTATTTTGTATTGGAAAGGTGCATGGGGTTAAATGGAGGTTGTTTTTCTTCCAAATCCTACTACAATTCATTATAATTTGAATCTGAATCTTCCAAATCCTACCATTATCGTCCCTCCTGTCTGCGTCCGTAAGGGCCGGAGGACTTTCCTCTGCAGCAGGAAGTTTGGCAAAAACAGGAGTGGCGGAATTTCTGTAATGGTCGCCACCACTAGAGACCACTAAAATGAACACAGAGAACACATGAATATTAATAGAAATTACATAACCTTAGTTTGGCATCACAATGCATACCCTGCTCTACTTATCAATCTATACATTTGACAAAGCCCAAAACATAAGTCATATCATAACCATACAGTACATAGCTCCAAGGTCTACACAATATACAGTATAGGGAAATTAATTCTGATGTTCACATCAGATCAACATCATTGATTTAGAAATGGAGACTGAGAAGGATGACTATCGAATGACATTTTATACTCAGCTTCTCATTATAAACCGTTATATGGCACCAAAGCCCTTCCACACTTTCTTAAATGATATTTTGGAATTTCTGTCTATAGTCCTTGAGAACTACTGTATGATAACATTTTAGTTCTAGGTGATCTTAATATTCATGTTGATGTTGAGTCTAACACCAGGTTAAATTTATTAATCTTTTGAGCTCAATGGATTTCAGCCAACATGTTACTGGGCCCACCCATAACCGTGGCCATACCTTGGATTTGGTGATCTCCAAGGAGCTTTCTGTTGAAGTTACCTCTACTATTGATATGACCTTGTCCATCTTTTTCAGTGCTTTGCTGCCAATGACTTGGGGTAATGCTGATCGCAGTAATAAAAAGTGCTATCTAACCTCTAAAGTCATGACTGATTTTATTGAACGTAGAAGAACTGCACCAGTGCCTTTCATACCTTGCTCATGTGATGACTTAGTTGATTGTTCATTTTAAGCATTTTAGCAAACTTAGGGCAAGTATTGGCTCCAGTTCAGCCAAAAAGGCAATATCAAAATGGAGAGACCCAAGGAATAAATGAGGAAACAAATTAATTCAAGATAAATTGCAGAATGGCTGAGTGGAAGTTGAGAAAGTCAAACTTGCAGGTCCACTATGATCTTGAAAGAGAAATTCAAAGCCATTAAAAATCTTAGACATGCTCATTTCTCATACTTGGTCAATTTTACTATTTATAGTCTCATAAATCCTACTCGCATAAATCTTTGTGAATTCCCCACATCTAAATGTGATACTTTTTCAGCATACTTCAGGGAAAAGATTGAGCATACTTCAGGAAAAAGATACCATTAGGATCGGTTTTACTAGGATCGGTTTTACTGAACCATCCCTTACTGAGATTTCTAATCATATGCTCCCAGCCAACCATTATCTTTTCATTTTCCCTGGTTGACACAGACATGCTCAAGAAAGTAATGGCAAATAGTGAATGGTTAATGGACTGCACTTATATAGCGCTTTTATTCAAAGTGGAACTTATATTTCTGTCTGTGAGTCGGCAGGCGGAGAAACACTCAGTTTATCCGTCTAGAGCCAGCGCTTGTCAATGTCAACAAAGTGCGATCATGAGCGACAGAAATACTGTATAGGTCCCCAAACCTAAACGGATCACACGATAGTTTGAATTCAAAACAGATGGTAAATAGACAGAAATGAATCCCCGAGAGACTTTAATCATATTTCATTTGTTTTTGGGTGCTCTTTGGGTGTTTGGGGATGTTTTTTTGACAGGGTAAGGTGACTTTTGTGTTGCACTAGCATTAGCCACCAGTGGAAATTGGAACGACCAAAAGCTATCTACAGCATGGAATTAACTGAAAATGATCTCCATCAGTCAAAAACATCATAGGTAAGTCGAAAATGAGGCATTAGTTCAAAAATTCCAGAATATCCCTTTAATCAGTGAATATCTGCATTGTGAATTCTCCAAAATATAATAAAAAAATATATAATAATTGTTCCCCCATGTATACAGTTCATAAAACTGCATGTTCATAATTAACAGGGGATATGGTTATGTGTAGGCTGGTGGGTTATGGAGCTGGATTACACCTGCTTTTCAAAGGCGGAGAAATTTCACTGCAAAACAGACGTGCGCTTTACCCCGCAGTTTTCATACATACGACCGAATATTAATCAGTCTCTCCTTGTGCATCTCCTCCCCGTTCACACCCACCTTTCCCTCGACCCTCCCATGGATGCATATGCATGAGTAGGAAAGCGCAACTTGCCCTGCTGTGGGCCTGCGCCAGGCAGAATGCCGTTTGACCCAGTCTGTTCGTACACACCATGCCATGTTGTCAGGCGCACATTGCGACAGAATAATGCCAAAAACGGGCGCTAACATGTTGGTACATTACCCTAAGATGGTGGATATATCATGCAGTGTTTTACAAGGTTCAATTCACATGCAGACAATACTCAACTTTACATCTGTAAAAAACAAAATATTACAGATATAACTTTATAAATAAATGAAACCAGGACAAGACAGAGGTTCTCATCACTGGAGCCAAAGACCAGAGAGGGAATCTGGCTGCACATCTTACAGTAATTCCCAGTCACTAAACACTAAAAGTCAGGTGAACAACCTAGGTGTAATTTTAGATGCTGGTCTTATTTTTGAAGCACATCTTAAGGATATGACCAAAACAGCTTTTTACCACCTGAGGAACATAGCCAAGGCGCAACTATCGCTCTCTTTAGCAGACACTGAGAAAGCAGACTTCATTACTGCGATGCTCTCCTGTCTGGCCTTCCCAAGAAAGCAATTGGACAGCTGCAAAACATACTGAATGCAGCAGCATGAGTACTGACCAAGACCAGACAGAGAGCACACATAACCCCAGTTTTAAAGTCTTTGATTGTTGATGTTTCAGAATTGATTTTTAGATTATTTTGTTCATTTTTAAATCAGTTCATGAGTGTTATAATGTATGTCATGCTTCTGAGGTACAGTATGAGCCCTGTAGAGTCCTGCACTCCTCTAATGGCCTTCTAACTATATCAACGCCCAGACTAAGAAGTATGGAGAGACAGCTTTTATGCCCCCAGCCTCTGGAATAGCCTGCCAGAGAGCTTCAGGCGTGGGGGGGGGGGGGGGGGGCAAAACTGTGGAGATATTTTTTAAAAGCTCTTACAACACACCTTTTTAGCCTTACTTCCAGATGCTCTCTTCTACACTCAGTTTCATTTTTATCATGCTCCCTATTTTATTTATGCATTTTATTTATCTCTTGTGGCCTTTTACCATCTGTCTTATAAAACATATTTTGTTGTGAAGCACATTGTGTTGCATTCATGTCTGAAATGTATTACACAAATCAAGTTTGATTTGATTTGATGATATTGGTAATGCATGACTCATGAAAGCACAGGGGAGAGGAGCTATCTGCCCAAAACACTGACCTGATTGATTTGGGGATGTGAATCAACACCCACATGGGACAAGGCACAGCACATTATAATTGTGTACTAAAGTATGTGGTACAGCAGCTGCTAGAAGAAGCACAATCAAGCCATTCCAATAAATATTTATATATGGTATCCCTGCAAACAAGCCAGCCATGAACCCTAACCATGATTTCCCAGAGGATCATTAAAGTACTAAGCTTCAAGTGAGGATTCTTGGCTGATTCCTGTCCATCTTTTGCCATCGGTATCTTACCAATGTTAAAGGGAGGAGAAGGAGAGACAGGCGCAAAGGAAGTAGAGGTAGGAGAGGGAAGATAACTTAAAGACTGGTGTGCACAATGCCACGCTCACTCACATGAGACAGAGGAGTGCAATTAGGGTACAACAAAGCTAATTAAAGCTGCTACGCAGCGATGAGGCGGGGCCAGGCAATTTCCGACAAGTTTAGGAGCAATAAGCGAGAGAATAGGAGGACAACAAGAAAGTTGACATTCCAATGTTCATTTTGTACATGTTCGTATCGTATCGTAAAACATTTGTAAAACATTTTGATGCATTGTAAGCTCGATTTTGATAATTCAACAATCTGGTCAATGAGTTTGTGAATTACAGTCTGAAGATCCAGTGTAGCAAGTTTGGTGTTAATTGATTGAAAAATGTGGGATGAGATATGTTTATACATTTTTACAGGTTTTGTTTGCTTTTCTTCATAATTGAACATTAACTTCAGCAGCTGTGTACTCAGTCAGTTCCCAATCAATCGATTTAGTCATTGTAATCCTCGGCGGGGGTTGGGTAGGGTTGCCAACAGCGATGTCTCCGATTCGTGGAGCTTGCGTTGGATTGTGGGTAACGTAGTTTTCTCTGTATGAAGTGTTGGTTTCAGAGGACAGAATTAAACATATTTTTAAAAATTAAATTTTTGAGATAAAATTCTGAAAAAAATCACACTACATCTTGGATATGTGGCCAATGTTGTCATTTTTATGAGGATGATCAGACATTGATTTGGCGAGAATTAATAGGAACTGTATACCGAACTGTTAACAGTAAAACTTTGTGCTGTGGGCTCAATTTTTCATATTTCAAAAATATGTGAGGCTTGATAGGTTTGATGGTTTTACAGTTAATGAAGAAATCAGAGTGATGGACTTCAAAATTCCTGCAAGGTCAGAGCGTATGAAAGTTTTGTCTCACTTGGGACTACATTGACATGGTGGTTTTACAGTGATAGCACCTATGGCTGATTTGTTATGATTTTTTAAAGTTTTCAAATTTAGACTGTTGCTGTAGCCCCACCTTCAGCTTTATTGACCTACAATGCAGGTTGAGGACTTTGGGTATAGTACTGGAGCTATTCGCAAAGTTTGGTGATTTTTTGTCCACGGGAAGCAAGACTTCAGTGGAAGATGGAGAATAATAATAATAATAATATAGGCAAATACAATAGGGTTCCGGAAGCTACGCTGCCTGGCCCCTAATAATAGTAATAATAATAATAATAATAATATAGGCAAATACAATAGGGTTCCGGCAGCTACGCTGCCTGGCCCCTAATAATATAGGCAAATACAATAGGGTTCTGGCAGCTACGCTGCCTGGCCCCTAACTATGGCTTTATGATGACAGCTACCTTCAGTTTGCTGAGGTATCGTTTAGTGTGAACCACGAGCAGGTCTTCTTCAGTGGCTTCACGGGCACCCACGATGTTCCCATCATTGATGAACTGCTCCTCTAAGGGAAAGGCACCATGTTATTGAAGGTGAACGAGGAGCAAAGGACAGGCAGAGCTTAAAAGTACATTGTTTAATCAAATCAATGTAATGTTTTGTTTTAAAAGGGTAATATTTACAGTTAGTAGAGTTATCAAAAGTGTTCTGTATGCGGCAAAAAATGACCGACAGTAGATTACATGCTGACAAACGTTTGTGAAATCCTGCCAGAGCAACTCTCCTGCATAGACGCCTGTCTGTGTACAGTACCTGCCGAGGCTCAGTGAGGGAGTTTAAGTCTCTCCAATTATCTTTGCTTCTCAGCCACTCCCTTCTCCTCGCCCCTCCGCTCCCCTCTCTCCACTCCTCTCCTCCCCTCCACTCCTCTCCTCCCGTCCACTCCTCCGTTCCACTCTCTCCTCTCCTCCCCTCCACTCCTCCACTCCACTCTCTCCTCTCCACTCTCCTCTCCACTCTCTCCAGTCTCTCTTCCCCACTCCTCTCATCCACCATCTTCTCCTCCCCATCTTCTCTCCTTCACTCTCTCCTCCCCTCCACTCTCTCCACTCCTCTCCTCCCTTCTACTCTCTCCTCTCCTCCCCTCTCCTCTCTACGGTATACTAGACCTTGCTCAAGGAGACTTGTCCTGTGATCTATCTGTGAGCCTACCTTTCAAAAAGTGAATTACTTTCCCCCACTTGCCAGCATCGAATGGATGGAGTTTTTCGAGGCCCATGAAGGTGATGTTGTAGTCTGGAGAGTACACGATGGGCAAACATGTTGAAGGGACCTCAATGTAAAGTTCAGTGTGGTGAGAGCTGAAAAACAAAAATACATGACTGAGTGTAATGATTATAAATAATTACATTGTTGTAGTTGCATGAATATGTATTTGTTAGGACCTACAAAGGTAAAGGCTCATTTGTGCACTTACGTTTTCCCCCTGCTGTCTTCTTTCTGAGTCATTTTGCCCCCATGCATTTTTCCTTCTTATCTACAAAACTGAAAAAGAAATAAATATTGCTGACATAAATGTGTGGATGTCACAGAACGTTCTTCAGTTAAACCAGGATACAACTGAAGTATTGATCATTAGTGAAAAAGGTGAAAGAGAGAAACTATCGGTGCAATTAAAAATACTGTCACTAAATACGAAATGCCAGGCAAGAAACGTAGGTGTCATGCTGGACTCTGATCTTAGCTTTGAGGCCCGTCTAAAGAATGTGACAGGGACCTCATTTTATCACCTAGGAAACATTGCCAAGGTGAAACCTTTCCTCTCCCAGACTGATACTGAACGACTAATGCATGCTTGTATTACTAGTGCATAGAAGTGTACTTCACAAGTGCATCTCCTTCTAAAACAATTGTCTAAGAGGATAATCTAGTGCTGATGGGTAAGTGAAGAACAGAAAACTAAACTAAAAATACAATAGGTGCTTAAGAGGGAGGATCCTGGTAGTACTTCTTGACGAGGTGAGTTTTGAGTCGGCAGCAAAAGATGGGCAGTGACTCTGCTGTCCTGACATCAGTGACGTGATTATGTCAGTAATGGCTGATGCTGGGGCCCCAGCAAGGCGGGAGATGACGAGGGCCTGGATGAGCACCTGCGCCGTTTCATCAGTGAGGAAAGGGCGAATCCTCCTGATGTTGTAGAGCAGGAATCTGCAAGAGCGTGAATGTGAATGTGCGAATGTGATGTGTGGAAAACGACAGTTGGTCATCCAGTGTCTCAACCAGATTCCTCACGGTATGTTGCCATTCACTCCGAGATGTCAGCCAAGCACCCAGTGGGCCTGGTGGATAATGCACGACAGCAATGGTGAGCTTGATTGGATAAGTGACAGAAACAGCATGAAATTCAAAGGAGGGTGGGGGAAAACTGGAACAGAAAAGAGAGAATATTTCCATTTTGGAGAAATAAGCAGGCCGCAGCTCGCAGCTCTGGGAGGGTGGGAGAATGAGTACACATCTGACAGAGCTGTGCGTGTGGCAGTGTTCTCTGGTGTGATCCATGTCTCGTGAGAACAAGAAAGTTGAGGGAGAGTGAGGATGTGTAGCCTGAGGTAAACTCAGCTTTGGGCTCCACCGACTGGCAATTCCAAAGTCCCCCTGTCACCACTAGCTCTCTATGATTTGAGAGAGTAGGATAGATGAGGTTAGAGGGGTTACGGAGTCTGGGGGTGACCCAATGTCTGCGTGACCCCCGGAGAGGGGAAAGGACAGGAATAGGATGCAGACACACAGTGGTAACAACAAAATATACAGGTAACTCACTCCCTTAAGGCAGTCACCAGGGCAATTTGTTTAGGTCAGGTGAGAATTACTTCGGGTTGAAGTTGTGTCACATCAGAAACTAACTCTCACACTAGAAACTGACAAAACAGCTTTTTGCCTATCAGTAAGTAAGAAGAATATACTTAGTCAATTCTAGTTTAGTTAGTAGATCCAAGTCCCTTCCAGAGGTTTCATGCAATCTGGAATAAAGTTGGACTGCTTTGGCTTAAATATCCTGGGATGAGTTAGCCACTCCCTTACGGCAGTCACCGGGGTAATAGGCTCTTTGCACAAGCTCCACTACTTCCTGAAATTCTACAGGCATATTTATTTTCTGTCCTATACCATTGGAAGGAAGTGATTAATCAGGTGTGATCAGGTATGCCGCACACCCGATTAATCACTTCCATCCAATAGGACAGGAAATAAGGATGCCTGTAGAATTTCAGGAAGTAGTGGAGCTTGTGCAAAGAGCCTATTTGTCTAGGTCAGGTGAGAACAGCTTCAGGTTGAAGTCACCTCAGAAACTAACTCTCACACTAGAAACTGACTATCAAAACAGCTTATCAACAACATTTAAGGACTATCACTTAGCACTACTTATTAGAGTAACTTTTAATTGTATTGTTTATTTTAAATCCGTTCTAACTGTTTAGGCCTACATTATTTATGTTTTTATACATCTTTATTTATGAAAAGCACTATGTGCTACATTGATTTGTATGTTATAGAAATAAAATGACATGGACTGTGTGTGTGTGTGTGTGTGTGTGTGTGTGTGTGTGTGTGTGTGTGTGTGTGTGTGTGTGTGCGTGCGTGCGTGCGTGCGTGTGCGTCATTAAGTATCGTATACCTGTGCGAAATCGAATGAAATGTAGGAAGTTTCAAGGCGTAGAATATAGGGCCTATCCGTTCCTGTAATATGCTTGCTGGAGTAAAATGGTGAAGGGAAAACTACATAACCCATAAGCAACTTCTTTCCCCCAGCAGCACATGCGCATAAGAATTTCCAAAGACGCAACTGCAAAAGGAAATAATCCATTCCTTTTCCATTCTCTGGCTATATCTAGCTGTCTTTACACAGACTATTACATGATTCAGGCAATGTTACTGTGGCGAGAGTTTAGTCGACACTGACAAATTGCAACTCATGTCAAATGGATTTCACTCACCTGCTGCTAACCATAATAATTTCTCTAGCCTATCAGGCAAACCGGCAAGCCTTTGGATCCTCAATAGTGCATCTGTTCTGTTTTCATGTCCAATAACATTCTGCAGCGTGTCATGTTTTGATTCTAGAAACCCGAAGCCGATTAATTCGTTCACAGGTCAGCTGCCTCTCGTAGCTTACACACGTTCGCACGCACAAGCGCGTCCTTTACGTCCGCTGCGCACTATTGGCACTCGTCAACATAATGAAGCAGGCTATTGGTTTTAACTTCCTCGTCACACTGTTATCTGGAATGTCCTTTTCTGAGTTAGCCTACTGTGTTGTCGTTTTTTGAAAAGGTTGATATGACATCAGTTAAATTCCCGTATGCCACTGCCACTGTAGGCTAATCCATGCATGTCTGACCGCAGGATTTACGCAAACAGTAGACTAAAATAGTTTCGTTAGGTCTGGGAAGTTTCTTGAGTAGGCTATACATGAAATAAATAAATAAATACATAAAACAGTATTCTCTGGGATGAAGGTGTAATTCAAAATACTAAACGTAAAGCAAAGAGTGACAGCGGAGAATAACACCTTTTGTAATGTGAATTGTTTACATGTTAATCCTGCCTCTTGGCGACATTCTTCAGGGAATGTTTCTATAAATAGCTCCATCTAGCGCTTACGTAATGACGATGTCTGCCTCATTGATGAGGTAAAGCTGGATCTCTCTGCTCATTGGCTGTTGGTCTTGTAGATGCCAGCCTTTCACTCAAGAGACGGGTTTGTTTACAGTAGCCTACTGTAGATACTGATAGATGTATTCATCAACATCTTCTAGGCTACTAGCCTACACCTGCACCACTTTGCTTAAGGTTAATATCCTTCATCCTCAAATAAAGGATTTGAGTTGGCAACCCGAATAAAATGGACATAGCAACACTGTAGGGCTGTTGAAGATAGATCTAGAACAGCTTCACATAACAACAACAACTCTGCTGGCCGTTTTGGATTTCCACCAGTTTTCCAAACACACCATTGTCCATCTGGCCTGTAGCAGCCATAAGGGACAATTATCTCATGGAAACAGCCAACAGAAGGGGGTTATTCAGATTCATGGGATAGTCAAAATATATTGTATTCTGATAGGCTTTCCACTCCGTTCAGCAAGACAGCTCTAAAACATGAGGTGCACTGCAAGTACTGTAAACCTCATACACATGGCTGTTGTTCATTTTCATGTGAGAGCCATATGGAATAATGTGTTGGGGGGAGTTGATGATTTCTTTGTGTGGCGGGGTGGGCATGGAAGCACAGTGACACAGGATTGGTATAACCTCTGGAGGAGTTGCCAGACAACGCCACCCTGGGAATTTCACCCGGGGAATCACTAACTTTACACTAGCACACAGGTTCGTTATACTCAGCAGGCCAGAGACGTGGTTCGATAATGAGCATGAAGTTTATTGATTAACAATATTAAAAACGCTAAAATAACACACACACACTTTCACACACAGTCACTCAGGGAAGGAAGGGGAGGGGGAACCTGATCAGGGCTGAGGCCAACTGGAGGAGGGTCAGAAGCCGGTGAGAAAGGGGCAGTCAATCCCAAAAGATAATCACAGCTAGGCACCCAGACACGTGACAGACACACGATAGTGAAGTGGCTCAAATCCCCGGGGGGCACAACACAGCACACAAAGGAAGGGGAGGAGACGCCACCACCAGGTCACGAGCACTGCCACCACCACCACTGGCCGTCAGCAACTGAAAAGGATGGGATAGTTTAATGGGGTTGCACATAAAAGACAAACTGTAAATCAATGGACAAATGACTAATTATCAACCTAAACTAACAACTAATAGTTGCCCAAAAGCAAAACAATATTTAATAGCCACAAAATAAACACAAGCTAACTAATACCAAGGATATGAAATTAACAACTGAGGTAAATTACACTTCTACTCAATTGAAATCAGACATAATAGGCAGTAAAGTAACTAAATAAAGTAACTAAATAAAGTAATACTGAAAAACAGAATAAACAGAATTGTACAAATCAACCAAAAATAGGAGGGGTGTAACCCCAGCACATTCAGTCGGTCATTCACAAAAAATGGAGGGGTTGAGCTCCGTCCGTGGGTGTCCGTAGAGCCACGTGCCCCAAACAACCGGCACCAGTCCAGGTTACCGTCCGAGCTTTATAGCTAACTTCCCACGCCGGCCGGGGTGTGCAAACGGGGCAGGCACAAACCCTGCCGACGGTAATCGTAATCTATTGTAGCAGATTTGAGTGAGACAAAGCAGCAGCGGACTCCGTCAACTGATCAGGAAGTTGCGTGTCTGAAACGGGGGGGGGGGGGGCTTGACCGGCTAACTACAGCTGCACCAGTTAACAGCAGCGGACACACATCAACGGGAGGATGAGGGGAAACGCAGCTGCCAATGTCTACCACTGCAGAGAGTAGGCAGCGCTCGCACCACGCGGGAGAAGTTAAGCACCCGCAGTCGCTCTGCCAAGGATAACACCGCTAACCCGGAAGTGGAAGGATCAGGTGAGAGCACAGAGAAAGTGCAAGAGGGAGGAGGGCCTCTTATACCCCAGCTCGCCTCAGTGATTGGCTACCAGCGCAAGCACGTAGAAATCCATATTTCTATGCTGCTACATTCTACCCCCCCTGCTTGCATCGTCGCCCCGACGATGGACAAATCGGAGGCAAACGGCACAAGCTAGGACCATGGTCTAAACAGGGCAGAAACCGCGTTGGACACCGGCGCCGGGAGGTGGTGAACATTAGAGTGGTGGCCAGCCGTTAACCGTGTGGTCCTACGTATTGCCTCTTGGCGAGAGCTGGGACTACCAGCCGGAGGAACTATCAATGAGGTTGACGCCCCAGCGAGTGTATCTGTCGAAGTGGCACGCCCGACAGCATCTGGGTCAGATGGTGGCACCAGCACCTGGGGTGTTACTTGGGTCACCGTATCCGAGCTGGTTAGGGGCATGGCCGGGAAAACCGCAGGAGGTTGCTGCCGAAACACCAATAGATCAAATGAACACTCGCCCTCCGAGAGTGGCTCTTCCACCGGTGGAGGGCTATGGGGCAAGCAGCCACCCGGTGAGCCCACCCCAACCACGGCCTTCAGCATGGTCGATGAACCTGTCTGGCCTTCGTCTGGTCAACTACTGGGGCGATAGTATAGACCGAGCCACCATCTCCAGGTGCCCTCAACACTCGGTACCTCTCAGAGCTCCATCGATCCCGGGTCTTATGGGGCCCCCTTGCACTGAAATTACGCAAAAACACCAACTGGCCTTGACTCAGGGGCAGGTCTCTAACATGCTGGTCATGGGCCCGCCCACGGCGATCTGCGGCCTGCTGCAGACGTTCCCTTGCACCCTCAAATGCCACCTGCAGTCTGGCTTGGTGCTCCAGTACCCACTCATGAACAGACCCACCCACAGGATCCTCCACTCTACCCAACAGGAAATCCACTGGGAGCCTGGGCTCTTGCCCGAACATCAGGAAGAACGGGGACTCCCCTGTGGCCTGATGGGGAGTAGTGTTGTAACAATAAAGGACCTGGGGTAGACAGGTGTTCCAGTCCCGCTTTCGGGATACGGGCAGTGTGCGCAGCAGATTGTGAAGCGTGCGATTAAATCGCTCACACTGACCGTTCCCTGCTGGATGGTAAAGGGTAGTGCGCGATTTTACAACGCCGTACAAATTACAGAGCTGTGAGATGAGGGAGCTTTCAAAATTACGGCCCTGATCGGAGTGTATCCGACGCCAAACTTCCAGGGACGCCAAACTTATAAAACCACTCCGATACCAGAACCTTTGCCACAGTGGGGGCACGCTGATCCCGGGTGGGGACAGCAATGGTGTACTTGCTAAAAACGTCCGTCATCACCAAGACGTCCTCCACACCATTCTGGGCAGGCTCTAACGTAGTGTAATCGATGGCCAGGATTTCATTGGGGCGTGATGCCAACAGATGGCCCATGTAGCTGTTATGTTTAGGGTGAACATCCTTAGCGACCTGACACCGTTCACACGCCTGACACCATTGTGCCACATCGGTGGACATGCCAGGCCAGTAGCATCGGGACCGTAGGAGCGCCAACGTCCGCTCCACACCCTGGTGCCCATGCTCCTGGTGGACTTGGGTCATTACCTCCGTAGTTAATGCACCAGGTAGCAACAACTGAAACACCGCTTCAGCACCGTCTGAGCGGAACACTTGCCGATAAAGAACGCCATCCTTCTCTACCATACGGTCCCACTGGCGAAGCAATGCCAGTGCCGACCGGGACAGCCTTGACCGTTCTTCATGGTTGGGACGCCGCTTTTCCCACCAAAACCCTGCCAGCTCCTGAATAACCGGATCAGCCTGCTGAAAGGCACAGAGCTCGGCGGGACTGTGCTGTGGCATGGCTGCAATGGCAGCTTGAGTTGCCTCAACCCTCCTCGACTGTAGAGCTTGCTGTAGAGGCTTGGGCATGGCAGTACCTGGGAGCATAGCTTCCAGATCCTGGGAGCCAGGTGGGTGCTGCCGCGAAAGGGCGTCCGCATTTTTATTACTCCTCCCAGACCGGTACTTGAGCTCGAAATCAAAAGATGCCAATTGGGCAGCCCACCTCTGTTCGGTGGCAGCCAACTTAGCGGAGGACAAGTGACGGAGGGGATTGTTATCTGTGTAAACAATACACTTATTACCCAACAGATACTCCCTAAATTTCTCGGTCATGGCCCACTTAAGGGCCAAAAACTCGAGCTTCATGGAGCTGTAATTCAACATGTTTCGCTCTGTGGGCCTCAGACCTCGGCTCGCATAAGCCACCGGTCTCACCTTTCCTGCCTGCTCTTGAGAGAGCACCGCTCCCAAGCCACCATGGCTCGCATCCACCTCCAGAATGAAAGGGAGGGAAAAATCGGCATACGCCAACACTGGTGCAGTGGTGAACCTGGTTTTTAAGGCATCAAAGCTCTGCTGACACTCATCACTCCAACTGTGAAGAACCCCACGAGAACGCCCACCATTCCTGGCACTGCCACACTCAGCCACCAGCCGATGTAGAGGGGCTGCCAACTTCGCAAAACCCTCCACGAAACGGCGATAGTAGCTACAGAAACCAAGAAAAGACCGTAGCTCCGATTCAGTAGTAGGGGGCGGCCAATTGGCTACCACTTCCACCTTGCTCGGATCTGTGGAGACCCCCTCACCAGAGATCACATGTCCCAATTAATGGACCTCCCTCTGAAAGAAGGAACATTTACTGAGTTTGGCCTTCAGGCCCTCACCGTCAAGGCGGCCTAACACCACCCCCAGCCTTTCCAGATGTTGTTCTACTGTTGAGGAGAACACCACTATGTCGTCCAGATATAAGAGTAACGACCGGCACTGTTCATCCCCAAAGATGCGCTGCATTAGCCTCTGGAAAGTGCTGGGGGCGTTACAGAGCCCAAAGGGCATTCTGTTCCACTCGAACAAGCCGAACGGCGTACAGAAAGCAGTCTTCGGCCGGTCTGCCTCAGTAACTGGCACCTGGTTATAACCACTGGCCAGGTCCATTGTAGAAAACCAGCGTGCCCCAGACAAAGCATCCAGCGACTCCTCTATACGCGGCAGAGGAAAGGCGTCTTTTCTAGTCTTGCTGTTAAGCTGTCTATAGTCAACACACATGCGTATACTACCATCCTTCTTACGTGCCAACACAATGGGAGACGCATACGGGCTGCAGCTCTCCTGAATAACTTGTGCCGATAACAGCTGGTTGATGTGTTCCTTCACTACCTCATACTCGGAGGGTGGGATACGCCTATAGCGCTGCCTGACCGGAGCCTCATCAACAAGAGGAATATCATGGGAGAGAAGGTTGGTACAACCTAAATCTCCCTCGTGAGCAGAAAAGACATGCGTGTACTGCCTAAGTAGACACTTCACCTGACCCTGCTCCTCAGCAGACAATGCCGACAGGTCCAAGTCCTCTACCTGCTGCTGTACACTGGGGGAAACTGTCTGGGAGGACACCGTGACTACAGCCGACACCTCAGTAACTCCGGAGGGAAGACTGACAACGTTGACAGTGTCCAACGTGCCCAGAACAGTGCGGGGGTACAACACCACGTCAATGGTGCCTACATTAACAATGGGTATGTAGGCCGTGCCCCTGACTACCCCAACCAGGGCGGGGGATGCAATCAAGCCAGCAGGCAAACCAGAGTCCAGGGGCTCAAATAGCATGGTGGAAGCCGAGTGCTGCGCAGAGCAGGTGGCGGCCACTACCTTCATGGCCCCGCCGGGGATCCGCCAGGCCTGCTTGCCCCTAACCGTTGCACTCCCCGGACTGTCTTGAGAAGTCTGAGAGTCAGCATAGTAACAACACTGCAGTGCCTGCATCACAGGATTTGGAGCCTCAGAGACACCAGGCTGGGAAAAGAAAGCGGCACCATGCTGCCCAAACAGTTCCTGGTAACGCTTGCGGATCACGTTCATCCCCAAAACGCCAGGCACTTGAGCAGGCACCCCGCCCGGGGGGTCCCGTACGACCAACACCCCGCAATTGGGCAGCAGTTTACCACAAAGCTGTACATCAACCTCCAAGTAACCAATATAAGGGATGGCCAAACCATTGGCAGCCCTAAGCTGTAACCAGTGACATGATTGGAGGCGCTCTGGACCCCAAGGCTCAAAATGCTGACAGAAGAAACTCTCAGAGACAGTAGATACCATGGAGCCGGTATCCACCAAACATGAAACCCTAACTCCGTACATGTCTACATCCAAATGGGGACAAGAGGAAATCAACTTGGAGGCATCCACGCCTCTCAAAACAACTTGTGAGCCAGTAGCGGCCAAACTGTGGCTCTGCGGTTCGGTGGGCACTAGTTTTCCGACACCGAAGCGGAACGGGCCGGCACACCAGGGTTAGAAGGTTGTGAGGGGAACTGTGCACGGGGGGGCGCACGTACCCCTTCACACTCTCTTGCGAAATGGCCAGGCTGATTACAGCGCCTGCATATGACAGGGCCAGAACGAGGTGGACGCGTGTACTGATGAGGGGTCTGCAGCCGAGCAATGCTCTCAGTGAGCCGATTGAGCTGCTCTTGCTGACGTTTTAACATCTCCCTCATTTCGGACATCTCAGACACTGAGGATGGGGGGGGAGCAGCCCGAGGGCCACCCTGAACACCATACTGGACACCCAACACCAAGGGAACTGAGTGGCTGCGGCCCCTCACACCCCCCGGCAGACCTTCACGCTCCCACCGGATCGCCTCCGCCCTGACCTCAAGTAAGGTAGACTCCTGCTCCCTGCGTACCAGCTGCTTCAACTCACGGCGCAGAGAACTGTCCAACACGTGCTCAACAAATTGATCCCTAAGCAATATCTCAGCATTCGTCATGCGAACAGGCGCGCGCTGCTTGACTTTCTCCATGAGACCCATCAAAGCGAGGGAGAATTCCTGAAGAGTTTCCCCCTCTTGCTGCCTCCTTGAGAAGAAAGCCTCCTGCAGAGCGACGTACGACTCGGAGCACCCATACAACTCCTGCAAAATGGCAAATATCGTATCTGGGTCCCCCCTCTCCCCACTAGAGCGATACTTGATCTCATTTCTGGCCTCACCTTCGAGGTGGTCAAACAGGAAAAACGCCTGGTCAAACAGTGACAGATGACGGGCCCTCATGCACGCCTGCACCTCCTCCATCCACTCACTCAGTCCTATCCCTGTCCTTCCCCTAAAGATGGGACACTTCCTATCCCTGGGAACGAAAACAAGCCTTTCTGCTACAGGGAGACTAGAAGTGGGAAGGGCAGTAGGGGGCGCAGACGAAGTGGATGGCAGGGGACTAGAGCCAACCTGTGCCCGCTGCAAACGCTCGTTATCAGCTTTTAACTGCGCAACCAACTGTCTAAGTTCCTGCATTTCTTCCTCCATGGCTAAGACAAAAGTCACTACACTGCCAGTGAGTACCTACTACTGTACACTACGAAACCTGTAGTAAAGATCTCACCAGGGCTTCCACGAAGATCCACTGCTGCTCTGTTTCTATACTCTCCAATCTGCACACAAGAACAAAATTATTTCACAAAGGAAAAACCAAAAGGAACACACGTCTCGGTCTTTAAAGAGTAAATCCTGCCGACGGCGCCAAGTGTGGCGGGGTGGGCATGGAAGCACAGTGACACAGGATTGGTATAACCTCTGGAGGAGTTGCCAGACAACGCCACCCTGGGAATTTCACCCGGGGAATCACTAACTTTACACTAGCAGACAGGTTCGTTATACTCAGCAGGCAGGCCAGAGACGTGGTTCGATAATGAGCATGAAGTTTATTGATTAACAATATTAAAAACGCTAAAATAACACACACACACTTTCACACACAGTCACTCAGGGAAGGAAGGGGAGGGGGAACCTGATCAGGGCTGAGGCCAACTGGAGGAGGGTCAGAAGCCGGTGAGAAAGGGGCAGTCAATCCCAAAAGATAATCACAGCAAGGCACCCAGACACGTGACAGACACACGATAGTGAAGTGGCTCAAATCCCCGGGGGGCACAACACAGCACACGAAGGAAGGGGAGGAGACGCCACCACCAGGTCACCAGCACTGCCACCACCACCACTGGCCGTCAGCAACTGAAAAGGATGGGATAGTTTAATGGGGTTGCACATAAAAGACAAACTGTAAATCAATGGACAAATGACTAATTATCAACCTAAACTAACAACTAATAGTTGCCCAAAAGCAAAACAATATTTAATAGCCACAAAATAAACACAAGCTAACTAATACCAAGGATATGAAATTAACAACTGAGGTAAACTACACTTCTACTCAATTGAAATCAGACATAATAGGCAGTAAAGTAACTAAATAAAGTAACTAAATAAAGTAATACTGAAAAACAGAATAAACAGAATTGTACAAATCAACCAAAAATAGGAGGGGTGTAACCCCAGCACATTCAGTCGGTCATTCACAAAAAATGGAGGGGTTGAGCCCCGTCCGTGGGTGTCCGTAGAGCCACGTGCCCCAAACAACCGGCACCAGTCCAGGTAACCGTCCGAGCTTTATAGCTAACTTCCCACGCCGGCCGGGGTGTGCAAACGGGGCAGGCACAAACCCTGCCGACGGTAATCGTAATCTATTGTAGCAGATTTGAGTGAGACAAAGCAGCAGCGGACTCCGTCAACTGATCAGGAAGTTGCGTGTCTGAAACATGGAGGTATAATATAACTGGAGACGGCATTGAAAATGGCTGCCTATTAATTTCAATGAAAGTTGCTCATCGGCGCATGAAGCCATTTGACGTAGTGGCCAAAGCCCGGTATTGCAAGTCACGTGACGGCATGCGGCCCAAGACCCTTATTTCCCATGGTTTGTGGATTATGATAGATAGGGCTAGAAAAGGAAAACAAAATTTTTCTCGGTATCATTCAGCATCAGAGACCAATCTAATCAATATAAACTTTTAATTCAATGGGGTTTTGTTTGTTTTTGAAGCCACCAATACCTGTATCGAGCCATTTGAAACATGTGCTGTGCACGAGCCTCGGGGACGCTGGTCGCGCGTTCGTGAGTCCTGCGAGCTCGGCGGAAAACCCGTCACCATAGGAAGACCCGCCCTACTCTGCCTCTGATTGGATAGAAAGTCATATGTAATGACGTCGGCTAACATTCGCTATGCTTTTAGCAATGAAGCTGCTATGATCATGCTAATCATAGATATGAACAATGATGCAAATGATCATGACATGTGGTTACTTTAGGACATCGTTGGAAAAGATCTAGAGGGTAAGTGGGTCAATGTTGAATAACTTAGCTAACATTATCTAATGTTACATTTCTTTATATTAACATCAACTATATTGATAGGCTAGGGAGCTATGCTAACGGTAGCTAATGCTAACGGCTTAGGGTTAACGTTAGTTAATGCTAACGTTACGTTCGGAGGTCTCAGATGTATTTCAATTTTAACATAATGTTGAGCATGATCAATGTGACATTGTTCATACATTGATTACAGTCTGTAATCTTGTCTGGCATTATTTAGCTATAGTGGGCTGATGCTACTATAGCATTTGCCACATTATACATCAAATTAATCAAGCATAGTTAGTGTTATTACCTGAAGGCATTATTACCATTGCAAGTAAGCATGCCATGTATATGCCATGCCTGGAAATCAAATTAATAGTGTAATTCTTCCCCATCATAGCTCATTGTACACTGATATAATCATTCTCCTTGCCTTTGCTAATACTCATCTCTTTTATCAAACTTTGTGCTAGGAAAGAAATCTGGCTGTGATTCGTCGCTAGTGCTCATCCAGGCTGTTGTCATCTCCCGCCTGGACTCCTGCAACTCCCTACTTGCTGCCATCCTGCAGCATTGGCCATCAGACTCCTGGAGAAAGCTGCTGCTGACCTGGTGTTCAACAGCCCCATGCTCTTCCACAAAACTTCCCTACTCCGTTCTCTGCACTGGCTCCCTGCGCTGTCCCATCCAGTTTAGGACTGTGGTGCAAGCCTACAGGGCAAATGAACAGCTCCCTCCGACCTCCAGGCTGTGGTCAAGCTCTGCTGCCTTGAGGTGATTGGTTCCCCAGTTGCTCCAAGCCCCCCTACGGCAGATTGGCGTGGCCATGGCTTTTTTCTGTCCTGGCCTCACAGTGGTGGGAACTGTCCACTGATGTCAGTACAGCAGAGTCGCTGCCCATCTTTCGCCGCATGCTGAAAATTCACCTGTTCAAGATGTGCCCTGGACCCTTCCTTTTAACTCCTATTTTATTTGTTCTTGTACTTTGTCTTTAGCAACAGGTTAAGCTCTTAGACGCTTGTTTAGAAAGGAGATGCACTTATGAGTTCTAGCGAGCAGTGGTACTGTAGTGAAGCTGCAGTGTCACTAATGAAAGACTAATGGGGTGCACCTGAACTGGGCCGCTGACAGAGGCTCTGATCACCCTCGGCTGGACTTGATTGCTGAGGGGTGGACTAAGAAAGCAGAGCCAGTCGGGCAGTCTGGGGAGCGGAGCTTCATTTCCGTCAGGGCAACTAGTCTGACGAAGCAATTGTTAACTTGCACTCACGGGAGAGGATAACATGCCTGTCTAGCCCAGCTTAAACTATGCGCCCATATACCAGTGTGCCGACTCAGGGTGATATCTAGTGTGTTTGCAATTGAGTGTGCCTGCCTATACAGGGTGATCCAGTGTGGACTTGATTGATGTTGCACATGGGCGATTGGAACTAAACTAACCTTGCGTTGCATTTGTCTTTCTCTCTCTGGCTCTATCGTGTCCACTCTGCTGGCGCTGATGGATGGGTTGGACAGTCAAGGGGAGCCAGTGGTCCAGTTCCTGTTCATGCTTGGTTGTTGCCTACTCACCTTCCCATCTCCTGCATCACCTGCCACCTGTCTCCACTCTGCCCAGCTGCACCTCATCCCTCATTACTCTTAGCATTAATACCAGTCAATTTCCCTTGGTTCTCTGTAAGATCATCCAGTCATCTACCAAGTCTGCTCAGCTCTTCTGTCTGCCATATTTTAAGTTGTTTATTGAAATTGAGTTAAAGTAGTTTGTATGGGTCAAGCATCCTCCAGTTTGTATGACTCAAGATCTGTTTACTGCCATGTATATGGTTCACACATACTAGAAATTTGACTAGGGTTAAGGCATACACTGGTGACATGTTTTTAATTATCGTTTTGTGATCACTGTCTTTGTGATATTTTCTGATGACCAAGCCTTTGATCTAAGCTGAGCCTTAGCACATTATAGAGGAACCATGTCCCTTTCTTTTACCGATCCCTGAGAGCAAGACCCGTGAATGTCCTGAACAGTGTGGTGGCCACATTTGTTGGGAATTTGGGTGGAAATAGTGTTGAACATCATTGCATAGTTTGACTGCCATTTCATACCAACATTAAGAGAAAGTGGAGAAGTAGGCTATACCTAGAAAATACTATAGGTGTGCAATTCGTTTGTACAGTCTGGTAGTTAAATGGTTAAAAATGGGCAAGCAATAACATTGGAGGGAAATGTATACTGACACTGATGATTGTTTCAGAAATGGTCTGAGACAAAATAATGAAATATTATACATCAGTATTGTGAAACACTGAACATATTTTAATGACTGACAAGGAGAGAGGAAACAGTCCAAGTTAATCAATAATAACTAGGCTCACTATGAACAGTGTGTATTATTGGCTCTGTTCTGACATCAGTGCACAGTTCATTCCACCACTGTGAGGCCAGGACAGAAAAGAGCCATGGCCATTACAATCTGCCGTAGGGGGGCTTGGAGCAACTGGGGAACCAATCACCTCAAGGCAGCAGAGCTTGACCACAGCCTGGAGGTCGGAGGGAGCTGTTCATTTGCCCTGTAGGCTTGCACCACAGTCCTAAACTGGATGGGACAGCGCAGGGAGCCAGTGCAGAGAACGGAGTAGGGAAGTTTTGTGGAAAAGCATGGGGCTGTTAAACACCAGGTCAGCAGCAGCTTTCTCCAGGAGTCTGATGGCCAACGCTGCAGGATGGCAGCAAGTAGGGAGTTGCAGGAGTCCAGGCGGGAGATGACAACAGCCTGGATGAGCACTAGCGACGAATCACAGCCAGATTTCTTTCCTAGCACAAAGTTTGATAAAAGAGATGAGTATTAGCAAAGGCAAGGAGAATGATTATATCAGTGTACAATGAGCTATGATGGGGAAGAATTACACTATTAATTTGATTTCCAGGCATGGCATATACATGGCATGCTTACTTGCAATGGGAATAATGCCTTCAGGTAATAACACTAACCATGCTTGATTAATTTGATGTATAATGTGGCAAATGCTATAGTAGCATCAGCCCACTATAGCTAAATAATGCCAGACAAGATTACAGACTGTAATCAATGTATGAACAATGTCACATTGATCATGCTCAACATTATGTTAAAATTGAAATACCTCTGAGACCTCCGAACGTAACGTTAGCATTAACTAACGTTAACCCTAAGCCGTTAGCATTAGCTACCGTTAGCATAGCTCCCTAGCCTATCAATATAGTTGATGTTAATATAAAGAAATGTAACATTAGATAATGTTAGCTAAGTTATTCAACATTGACCCACTTACCCTCTAGATCTTTTCCAACGATGTCCTAAAGTAACCACGTCATGATCATTTGCATCATAGACATACGTTCATATCTATGATTAGCATGATCATAGCAGCTTCATTGCTAAAAGCATAGCGAATGTTAGCCGACGTCATTACATATGACTTTCTATCCAATCAGAGGCACAGTAGGGCGGGTCTTCCTATGGTGACGGGTTTTCCGCCGAGCTCGCAGGACTCACGAACGCGCGACCAGCGTCCCCGAGGCTCGTGCACAGCACATGTTTCAAATGGCTCGATACAGGTATTGGTGGCTTCAAAAACAAACAAAACCCCATTGAATTAAAGTTTATATTGATTAGATTGGTCTCTGATGCTGAATGATACCGAGAAAAAATTTGTTTTCCTTTTCTAGCCCTATCTATCATAATCCACAAACCATGGGAAATAAGGGTCTTGGGCCACATGCCGTCACGTGACTTGCAATACCGAGCTTGGCCTGAAAGCCCATGGTGGCTTCAATGCGCCAAGCTGATCCTGGGGGCTTGGTCTGAAACGGGGGGGGGGCTTGACCGGCTAACTACAGCTGCACCAGTTAACAGCAGCGGACACACATCAACGGGAGGACGAGGGGAAACGCAGCTGCCAATGTCTACCACTGCAGAGAGTAGGCAGCGCTCGCACCACGCGGGAGAAGTTAAGCACCCGCAGTCGCTCTGCCAAGGATAACACCGCTAACCCGGAAGTGGAAGGATCAGGTGAGAGCGCAGAGAAAGTGCAAGAGGGAGGAGGGCCTCTTATACCCCAGCTCGCCTCAGTGATTGGCTACCAGCGCAA
The DNA here is from genome assembly GCF_949987555.1 of Borostomias antarcticus. Taxonomy (NCBI): domain Eukaryota; kingdom Metazoa; phylum Chordata; class Actinopteri; order Stomiiformes; family Stomiidae; genus Borostomias; species Borostomias antarcticus. Next base: position 7,582,663 of record NC_140240.1, read on the forward strand.
GCACGTAGAAATCCATATTTCTATGCTGCTACATTTGTTTCAACATTGTTAAAAGGCATTGGATAGCAACCCACAGTCAAAGCATAGCTCCTTGTAAAGGCAGGTTTGCCTAATCAGAATGCTTTACTCAGAGCCTGGGAGTGATGGAGAGAATATTGCATTTCAACTGAAATCCAACAACTACTCTGTTGTTTGTTATGAGTTTCACACTACCAGAGCCAGACTGTGACTTTCTCTGCTTGACCCAGACTTGCTCCTCCCTCAAGCGGCCTCGTTCCTGTCGGTACCAAGCCCTGAGCCAGCTCTCCTTAACCCCATCTAACAATAGCCCTTCACCTAAACTGACCCTTTCTGGAATCAGAATGTGTTTTATTTATCTTATCTCATTTTGCACTCGTATTTTGTACTTGCTCTTTGCACTGTTGTGTCTTTGCACTGACCTGTCTCATCGCTGCACCCTGTCCAATATTGTCTCCATGTTATACACCACGACCGGAAGCAAATTCCTAGTATGTTGGCAAACTACAGTGGCAATAAAGCAAATTCTGACTCTGATTCTAACTCTCTCAAATTCCTTCCATATTATCTCCCACCGTACAAGATCTGATAGAGACTGGAACATCATTCTTATTTAATGGTTGTAGCCTATCGGTCACAACTACTGTGATGCTGCACCTTTACAATGTTACAGTATTCTGCATAAACCACCATCATGAATAATACATGTTTCTCTGACAGCATATGGTAAAAGCGGAGACAGAGAAACAGAGAAGGGTGCAGAAAACCAAAATATAGTAGCAGGCTGGTGTGTACACAGTGTACAGTACATTATTCTTTCTGGGTGACTTGACCCCTGTCACTCAAAGCAGCAAACCCTGACAGGGCTTTGGGTGTACTGCAGTGCTTGGGGAGGGAACAGCAGACATACCGCATTGACATCACACTTCAGTCACTGCATGCACAGAGCATTTCTTATCCTGATATTCATCTGACAGCTGGCCCCACTTCGACACAGCACTACACTTGGCAGGAGTGTGTGGGAGCACACTCTGGTAAAGGGACCCGTAATCCCATGTACTGTGCACACAGCACTCTGCTGTGCTCCTCATTTGGGGGTGCAGGAGCCATGGCTTTGTTTCCTCATCTGCATCAAAGCACTGCATTTAGACAGGTGCGTCATCAGATTTTGTTCTGAATTGACTAAATCCGATAAGCCAGCTCTGATAGAAACCCATTGGTATCCGTGTCTGTTTTTGTACAGCTCGGAGGGAAGGCTGTTGGAAGAGAAGGGTTATTGTGGCTGTATGAGACGGCTGCTTGAAGTGCCAGAGCTGAGGGGGAAACACTGAAGGATCTTTTGGACACTGTAAGGCTCTGAGAAAGGATTAGAATCACCATCTGCTTCCTGAGACTGCACTGAGCTGCCCACATTCTGAATGAAATATATCTGAGGACTATCCCACATTGCAAAAGAATATCCTGCACTGTCTAACTTGCAATTAAGGTTTAATATAACGTTTTGGTACTAGACCTTCATCAGACAAACATGTTTGGACTATTCCACATTGAAAAAAAATCTGTCACACAATAATCAATAGGGTCAATGCATTATTAACCAAATTTATGTTTGTGTTGTTGAGCATAATATATAATGTTTTGGCTTTGTTCCCCTGCTAACAAGGCTTGCTTCCATTCATCACTCACTGGCCATTTGTCAAGGACAACACCATGATTGATTGTGTTTACATTTTGGGTCTGCAGTGTGAGTGATCATCTGAAATATGTGCTCTGGCTATGAGAGAAGCTTAGCACCAGTCCATATCATCCTCCTTAGCAGGGAATGACCTGTCCAACTCATCTGGGCATATTTAGATATCCTCCTCCTGGGGCTATGTGGCATTGAGGCTGGTACTCTGTCATTTGTGATAGGCAAGTGCTTGTGCCCCCCCCCCCCCCCCCCCCCCGCACACACACACAACAAACATTCCTTTAAACATGTGACCACTTTGTCTTCAGATATTCCTGTCAGAAATAAAAATGGACCCGAGGCTCATTTTGCATTTAGATAGGGGATCCAGTGCATCAATTAAGAAAATCAGTTACTGCTTCTGTGATTGATTACATGGAGCCGGCTGGTCATGGGGGAAGAAGCTCCTGGTGGTTAATGTGTGTGATCGGTATTTACATTCAGAGAGAAGCAGCTATGACATATACCAAGTCCAACTACTGCATAAGCTGACATACTGTAATGCAGATTGCACAATAAGGACTGTGGCCTTGTGGTCGTTCAGAGCATTGAAGGAATCCTTAAACATTTCTTCCAGTAAACCCCGCTTCCTCCTGCAGCCCAATGTTCCATGCTAAGGAGAAGGGCCTGCAGATGTAGCCTAGCATATAACAAACCATTGTAAATCATGGTCACGTTTGTCAGGGCATGCCCCCTATTGAAGACTTGTGTGCTGCCAAGGCCAATGAAGTGCTCTGGGTTCATGGCCAATCTAAGATCAATGGAGGGAGAGACACCCGCTGTCACTCCAACAAGTTATCAATCTATCAGGTCATCCTCGCCAAGCCAGTGGCACCATAATTTCAGCAGGGTTTTCCATTCCTGTTTAGGACTAGGCAATTTCTAACACAAGTATAATATTACAGTATGTTAGTATGGCCACTAATTCAGTAGTAGGCAAACTGCCACTGCATATAACAAATGTGTTCTGAATAATGTTCTACTGTATCACTCCTAAAACGCTTTTGTCATTCATAAGAGGGTGTGGGTGGCATACAGAATAATGAAGGCAGCAGATTTGTTTTGGTGCTGCTGGAAATGGCAGCTGCAAGACTATATATTGGGCAGTATTATCTTATCGCTGCATAAATTGTGTTAGTACCCCACCCGGGAGCTGGAACTGCTTTTGTTTCAGGTCCGCAAGGTGTTGTTTGAAAGAGCTTTATGGATATCTCAGATAACAACAATGGGGTAGGCTATCTATCTACTCAGCATTAAATCAGCCGATAAGTCTCTCTCCCAGCATATGAAACACCATTCAACATGACAACACAAAGCCAGTGCATTAAGTCTGTTTAGCATCTCAACAGGTGTGGGACTCATGTTGATATTAGGACACCACCCCCCCCCCCCTTTATTATTTTATTATCTCCATAGTGCATTGGGTTTATTTGTTATTTCACACTTTACTGTTTTACACTTTACTGTATCAATATCACTCACCGAAAATATGCTCTGTAAGGCAAATTCATCTTAGCTAGGAATATGGCACAGGCATTAGTGGGCCTGACTGGGGGGTCCTTGAGCCAGTACAGGCTCGGGCGTTCGCACCGCTGCTCAGCAGTCGGATCACCACAGTGAAGAGCCAAAATGTTCTTATGGGTTGGCGCTTCTAGGCAGAAATAAGAAAGTTTACGTTTTTTAATTTAAGACTTTAATACAGTAGACTATATAGCCTAATTTGTATTATTATTTTTTGTATCAAATGTAGGCTATGGTGTGGCGGCAAGGAAAACCTTACCAGCGGAAACATTGCTGTAGGCGCTACTCAATCTTGATTGGCGGAATGGCACATTCAAATCAAATCAGGCAAAAAACCTTTTTATGTTCAAAGTAAACTACGCTGTGTAGGCTACACATCTTTTTTTGTTGTTGTTTTTAAAACACGCTGAGCATTGAAAACATATTATATTATATTTTTACATGCCCATGCCTATTTACTGGCCCTGGGCCATCGGTTGAGCCCTGGTACAAAAGAATTGCACACCTATAGTATTTTCTAATGGTGATTTTTTTTTTTACAAGGTATAGCCTACTTCTCCACTTTCTCATAATGTTGGTATGAAATGGCAGTCAAACTATGCAATGATGTTCCATACTGTTTCCACCCAAATTCCCAACAAATGTGGCCACCACACTGTTCAAGACATTCACAGGTCTTGCTCTCAGGGATCGGTAAAAGAAAGGGACATGGTTCCTCCATAATGTGCTAAGGCTCTGCTTAGATAAAAGGCTTGGTCATCAGAAAATATCACAAAGACAAAGTGATCACAAAACGATAATTAAAAACATGTCACTAACTGACCAACTTGACATGCAAGAAAACTGTCATGCCTTTGCACTGTCCTGTCCTGCTCACTGTCCTGTGTCTACAACAGTATATGCCTTAACCCTAGTCAAATTTCTAGTATGTGTGAACCATATACATGGCAGTAAACAGATCTTGAGTCATACAAACTGGAGGATGCTTGACTCATACAAACGACTTTAACTCAATTTCAATAAACAACTCAAAAATATGGCAGACAGAAGAGCAGAACAGACTAGGTACATCACTGGATGATCTTACAGAGAACCAAGGAAAATTGACTGGTATTAATGCTAAGGGTAATGAGGGATGAGGTGCAGTTGGGCAGGGCGGAGACAGGTGGCAGGTGATGCAGGAGATGGGAAGGTGAGTAGGCAACAACCAAGCATGAACTGGAACTGGACCACTGGCTCCCCTTGACTGTCCAACCCATCTATCAGCGCCAGCAGAGTGGACACGATAGAGCCAGAGAGAGAGACACACAAATGCAACGCAAGGTTAGTTTAGTTCCAATCGCCCATGAGCAACATCAATCAAGTACACAGCCAAGCTGAAGAACCGAGTTACACCGGAGGCGGTGGCTCTGTGACAGACAGGCCTCACCTGTGTATCTGGTCCTGTCTGCTGGAGCGTACTGGGGCCAGCCGGTCTATCTTGTGGAAGAAGATGAAGGAGGGTCTCATTAGGTTGGCCTAGTACATAGGTGCATATTTTAAGCTGGGCTAGACAGGCATGTTATCCTCCCCTACCGATCAGATAACTTTCTCCCAGCTTACCCCTACTCCCCACAGATAGCCTACTGTCATCTTTAAGATCTCTATAAAATCCTACAAATAACTAAACCTTTACAAACAGGGATGAGAACAATAGACGGGACATCAACACTAATTTGTGCCTAATTAAAAGGACCACTTAACTGTCCAATGGTCAGTTATGGTTGATGCTAGAATGGATCATCCAGTGGGAGGGGGTCCGGAACTCCGCTACACGTCACCAAATGCTCACAGCAGAATTGTTTGGCAGCCAGAATGCGCGTGGGCATCGAGTATTGAGCGTTCCCCTGCTCGCCCGTGAGCCTCCAGGCGAGCGTGCCTGAGCAGGGGTATTGCGATATGCGGACGGCGCCTACTCAGCACAGCTCAGTAGCTCCACTCCTGGGTCCAATTTCGTAAATCAGCTTGACCCGTGTCCCCGTCTGACCCAGTACTGTAGCTGCCTAGTGCTGTGATTGGTTGATGTGTAGCGGAGTCCCCTCCCCACCTCCCTCCAGACGATCCACTCTAGATCAACCCAGGCTTATGGTGCTGGCCCAACAAGGCCCGTATGTAGCGAGAGTCAGAGAGGGAATTTCGGTTCTGCACTGGAATAAAGGCGTGGCTGACAGCGTGCCAGTCGCCCCACCCAGAGCAGGGAAGCAGTAGAGCACTCCTAGTTCCCCGGTCCCGAACTTCTCCCACAGGCTGGCTGTCTTCGCCACAGCCTGGATGAGCACAAGCGCCGAATGACACCCAGATTTCTTTCCTAGCATAAAGTTTGATAAAAGAGCTGAGTATTAGCGAGAGCAAGGAGAATGATTATATCAGTGTACAATGAGCTATGATGGGGAGGACTTACAATATTAATTTGATTTTCAGGCATGGCATGTACATGGCATGCTTACTTGCAATGGCAACTAGAAAGTACATTTCCTGGAGAAAATGTGAGGTGGGCTAGTTGCTGAAGCTGGTTGGAACAACTACTGCCAGTACTATAAACTACTATTGTAAATATAACTACTATAACTGTTACCACTACCAATACTACTAAATATAACTATATAAATATATATAGTTATTAAAGTACTATAAACTACTACAAATGGCCTACTACTAATGACTTGTACAGTTTTAATAAGCAGCTCAAAATAGGTATAAAAGGTATCAATATTAGTTTACAGCCTGAATGCCATTATGAATAAGTATTTGAATATAAGGAAGGACAATAGTTGTGGTGTTGGTATGGAAGTTGAGGTGAGTGCTACTACTTTTATATAAAGGATGCCTGTTGAAGGGATTAGCCTACATTAACAGATCATCACTGCAGTGGTGTAAGGGTTAACACTTGTATTAGGGTTAACAGTAACCTTATTGTTAGAGTTAGGGTATGTAACATCTACTGCCAGTACTATTATAACTACTAACTATGGTAAATATAACTACTATGAACTCTATTGCTATTACTATTATAACTACAAATATAACTGTTAGCACTACCAATAATAATACATATAACTAAATATTAAAAAACTATTATAAATGACTATAAATAGCCTACCACAGTTAGTACTCAACTGACACTGAACATTCCATCAATTGTTTGCAATGGAAAGCATGACCAGCTTCAGACAGCTCCAGCTCAAAAAGTATAAATGTCACAGCTTAGATGTTTACATCATAGGAATCATGGGAACAAGTTGAACATTTTGAGATATAATATATCCATTTAGCTTAAAAACTGTAGGAGTGGTGACAGGTTAGGAAAGAGGTATGAATTCAGAATTAGCAACTCAAAAGCTAGAGTGGAGCGCCATTAGTTTGAATGGTGATAGGTGTTATATAACCTTCTTTCCCCTAAGGCAGGGGTGTCAAACTCAAATACACAGTGGGCCGAAATTTTAAACTTGAACAAAGTCGCGGGCCAACATTGAACAAATGAAAATTTTAATATGGACCCAAACAAGTTTTGCTTTAACATTGAATATGCACTTATCACTTTCGCTTTTGGTGCGCATCAATGGTGTGCACTAACATATGTGAATACGCCCTCAGACACAAGTGTTGGTGCTCCATCTGCTCAGTAGAGAAGCTTGTAAAACCCTGACTGTCCTACAGCCAGGCAGACAGACAGACAGCCGGCAATGCAGACAGACAGCCAGGCAGACAGGCCGGCAAGAAGGCAGACAGGATTGAATGAATAGGAACAGAGCAAACACAGCGGCCGGCTAGGTCAACACAGGTGTCTCTATCACAGTGAGACGTTACATAACGTAAAGCTTCTGTTTTCTGCCTTTCTTTTCGCCATTTTTAAAAAGGGGTAACACGGTTACAGTTGTAGTATGAGATTGCTATGACTACTGTCACAGAAGAGAGGGCGTTTCTGGGTCCTGTCTTGATTGACGCGCCAAAACAACAGCAGAGCATTATGGGATTTGTAGTATTAGCGGTGAATGCGCTGTATAATACTGGCGGGCCAGCTCTAGTAGTCATTTGGTTTTGCCTCACGGGCCAAATATAATTACACTGCGGGCCAAATTTGGCCCGCGGGCCAGAGTCTGACACCCCTGCCCTAAGGCATATAGTATGACCCAGAATTAATTTATTCTTTGTAGTTTTTACTTTTTACCTTCAAGCTCTCTCCTGTGAACCGTCACCATAGCAACCACAGCGCAGCAGCATAGCTCTACAGCACCAAAGCACACAACACACAGAATTCACTGACTCACTCGCCATACGTTTCAATGGGGAGCGCAGTTGCCGAACAAATCGTCACACAGCGGAAACTATAAGTTACACAGCTTAGATACTTACATTGTACGAATCAGCACAGTTGTGTGAACATTTTGATATATAATATGTGTGTGAGCTGTCAAAACTGTAGGAGTGCCAGCAGTTTACAAAATGTGTGAATATTTTCAAAGCAACTGCTGCTACCACTCTAAAAACATAAAGTTACTGAACATTCCAAAAGCAATTTCAAGCAGTTTCAATGGGACAAAAATTACTATTAAAAGTTAAAGGAGTAGTAAAGGGAAAATGCATGTTTAGCCATATTTTAAGGTTACTTATGATCATATACAATGGTTCAGATCAAAACGTTGACAAAACTAGCACTTTTGAGAAAGTCTGATAATTGCTCTACCACCGTTTTGGTCATACAATGATGTGGATGGGCACCTTGAAAAATCTTTCAAAAACATGTTAAACTCTCAATTTCAAAGACAAGAAGCCACTACGTCAAATGGCTTCATGCGCCGATGAGCAACTTTCATTGAAATGAATAGGCAGCCATTTTCAATGCCGTCTACAGTTTATATTATACCTCCATGGCCAGTACAGGCTTGGGCGTTCGCGCCGCTCAGCAGTCGGATCACCTCAGTGATAGCAGGCAGCAGCAAACTAATGTGTGTGTGTCTGTGATGTTGCAGAGAGGAATTAAAAAAAGAGTGATCTGAACCATCTTCAGCGTGTGCTGAGGAAGAGAGCGAACTAGTATCACCTCTAGTAGCAGAAATCTCCAGAGAAGACCTGAAGAGGGCTCAAGAGAAAGATCCTGTAATCGGAAAAGTCAGAGAGTGCGTCATGAAAAGACAATGGCCAAGCCTGAAGGGGAGAGACCGTCGGGATGAGACTACCTTTCTAATGAGAGAAAAGAGTAGGCTGTATGTGGATGGAGATGGTATCCTGTACAGGAAGTCTGGGACACGAGCTCAACGAGTGTTACCTAAGCAGTTCCACCAACTAGTGTACAAAGAGCTACATGAGGAAATGGGGCATCTGGGAGTTGAACGGACGGTCAACCTCATCAGGGAGCGTTTCTATTGGCCGAATATGCGGAAGCAGGTGAATCACTATGTGACCAAGGTATGCAGTTTTCTGAAAAGGAAACAGCCTAACAAACCGACCAGAGCACCCTTGACCAGTGTGGTTACCACGCACCCATTCAAAATGGTGTCGATCGACTTCTTGCATCTCGAGAGCTGTAAAGGGGGATACGAATACATCTTAGTGGTAATGGATCACTTCACACGCTTTGCCCAAGCGTATGCGTGTACCAACAAAACAGCGAAAACAGCCACGGAGAAGCCATGGATCTTCGGAGGCTTCATGCTCAAGTTTGGTTTCCCTGCCAAGCTTCACCACGATCAGGGGAGGGAGTTCGAGAACAAACGGTTCGCCAAGCTCCAGGACTACTGCGGTATCCAAGGCTCCCGTACAACGCCATATCACCCGCAGGGGAACGGGCAAGTGGAGCGGTTTAATAGAATTGGACTTGGGCTTTGCTGTCCATGCTGAGGAACCTGACGTATGAAGCCAAGGCTGACTGGAAGTGCTCTCTGGCGAAAGTAGTCCATGCATATAACTGCACACGCAGCGAGGCAACAGGATATGCCCCCTACTATCTCCTGTATGGCAGAAACTCAAGGCTCCCTGTGGACATCATGTTCGGCCTGAAGCCAAGGGACAGCAATCTTTCCCACAGCGAGTACGCCAACAAGTGTAGAACACGGATGGAAGAGGCATATCGGCTGGCATCAAGGATGGCTCAGGTAGAGAGAGACAGGGCAAAGGAACACTACGACCGGAGAACTCATGGAGAGGCCCTACAGCTAGGATGCCGAGTGTTAGTGCTGAATTTCACGGAGATAGGAGGACCAGGAAAACTCAGATCATTCTGGGAGGGACAGGTCTATGTCGTGATCAAGAAATACGACGACAATCCAGTTTATGTCATACGACCAGAGAAAGGTCTAGAAGGCCCAGGAAGAACCAGAATTCTCCACAGGAACATGCTGCTACCCTGTGACTTCCTGCCGGTGGACGAGAACGAAGTCCAGAGAAAGAAATCGGGAATCAATAGGGAGAAACCAGACCAGGTAACGTCAAAACCAAGTATCAGGACCAGGAGACAAACGAGACAAAAGGAGAGGGACCCGGAAAGCGGATTGGATGACGAAGAGGACTGGAGGCTCATCAGCGCAGCGCCTGAGGACAGATTGGGCTATGGCCGAGGACAGCTGAGAGCGGACGCAGAAGAGTTCCAGCCCCAAGCTGTGGACATGGAACCAGAGCCAAGCTGGGAGGTCGAGGAACATCAAGAGAAAGGCAACCAAGGCGAAGAGGAACCAGAGGGGGAGGATGGAGAGACGGCGGAAGCAGAACGTGAAGCATCTTCTGATGAAACAGACGAGAGACACTGAGCAGCTGTCTTCCTGTGAGAAAGTATCCTTTGAGAGAGAGAAACGCACCTCAGACATTCACTTACAACACACTTGACAGCCGTCAGTCACAAGGGTACTAGTAGAATAGGCTACCAGTAAAAACAATAGTTCAAGTTAATATATTGTAGTTCATACAGTTAAAGAAAAGTTCATGTTTCATACTTAACTTTAGGTCGCATAGGTTAGAAAGTAGAATGCCAGACACTAGACCACTGACACATGGGGAACTGAACAGGGGGGTAAGGCATGTGGGTCTGTACTACGGGTTATGGTGATAAGGGTAAGGTCACAACCTATCGGTACAAGATACATTTCCCGCCAAGTGGCGGAGAACAGTAGCAGATATCATAGTGCATGATGATACCAGCTATGGACACATGACATGAAAGGGAGACATGTGTTATGTTGAACTGTTCCCAAGCAGAAGAGTATCCAGTGGCCGACTCCTGCCACTTGCTGCCGTAACCCACCTGTTAAGGACACAAGTGTTCTGGGAATATAATGTCGGGACGACATTTACTTTGAAGGGGAGAGTGTGTGACTCATGTTGATATTAGGACACCCCCCTTTATTATTTTATTATCTTTATAGTGCATTGGGTTTATTTGTTATTTCACACTTTACTGTTTTACACTTTACTGTATCAATATCACTCACCGACAATAGAAAACTCTGTAAGGCAAATTCATCTTAGCTAGGAATATGGCACAGGCATTAGTGGGCCTGACTTGGGGGGTCCTTGAGCCAGTACAGGCTCGGGCGTTCGCGCCGCTCAGCAGTCGGATCACCACAGTGAAAGCAGGCAGCAGCAAACTAATGTGTGTGTGTCTGTGATGTTGCAGGTGAGCTTGGGTGAAATGGCTAATTCTGTTATGTTAGAAAAGACTACTTATGAGTATTTAGCGAGTAAGTAGCCTACTGTGTTTGTCATGCAGAATTTCGGGAATTTGAATGTAGACAGCTTTCCTACCTTAAAGTCGCACTGAAATGAAAAAAGCATTCTGTCCCATTTTGGTTCACATAATTGGTCATAGTGTTCACCTATTCAACGATGTATGCCCAAAAAATTACAAAATTCTACTTTTGTTGTAATCTTATATCAAATATATAATTTCTTACTTCCTGGAAAACGGTAGGTCACGTGCAATGACGACACCAGGTACCTTAGATTTTAGGCCAATAATCTCACAACATCCACCCGTCAATCAACGCTATTCTTCTATCGAATCTGTCTAAAGTTCTTAAAACCCGTCCACTTGTCCAATCAAATTCCTCTAAACATATGTCCCACCCTCATAGCTTGTTTGCGTCGGAAAGACGTCAAACTACGGAAGTTAGATGATCTCAAACGTCCGTTTCAGTGCAAGCTAAGAGCAAGCTAATGCTAGCTAACTAGCTATGAAAAGCTATCATCGTTGCCTGTAACGTGTAGCTGAAATGTATTGCGTGTGAGTGTTTAGAATATTGACGAGAGTGTGTTGGTGTGAATGTTAGAGACAGTAATGAATGGGAAACAGCCAAAATGTTCTTTTGGGTTGGCTCGAAATCGACTGTTAGAAGGGGTCCATCCATTTGTCCGACCTCCAATTTGTCCGACCACCCATTTGTCCGACGACACATTTGTCAGACCCGTTTACCATTTGTCCGACGACCCATTTGTCCGACGACCCATTAGTCCGACCGTTGGCATGTGTTTGATGGCTGGTGCACGCGTAATGATATCGTCGCAGTCTAGGGGAGACCGGGGGCAATTGTAACAATTTTTGGTTTTGATTGAATTCATTCCAAAATCAGTGGCCATGATCTCATGCAGTCAATCTACAGCAGCGGGTGAAAGGCATTGAGTGTAGGCTACTGTAGCCTACATTTTATATTTACTTAGGCTATTACACATGCAACATATCAACAGGCCTATTATGGGCTTGCAATTGTTAATGTCTGGCCTCTTGGGCCTCTTGAACAAATTAGCAGCACTGAACACTGTAGTAGAACTACTTTAATCGTCATTGCTAAAGCAGTTACAGCAGTTACAACGGAATTATGAGTAAGCCAACCTAAAGGTGCTATGGACAACAAGAAATGGGCCTCTTGAACAAATTAGACACAAAACACGCAGTGGTGTAGTCTAGTTTAATGTAGGCTATACCTATGTCTAATTAAGAGCATTCTGAAAGACCGGTTATGCGTTAACAACATGTCAATTTATTATTAAAACAAACTGCCAATGACATTCACAGCTGGTAATTGTTTCAAAGTCTTACTATTGATGCTGATCATACATTAATTTGGACAACAGTGAAGATCTCTTGTCCAAGCGTACATTGTTCATAAGACTGAAGCACCTTTTACACTAAGCAGTAGTGCAGTTAATTATTATACAAAAAACTGCCAATGATGTTTACAGCTGGGAATTGTCAAAACTAGGCTAGTGGGTATACGGAAATCCGTGACCTTTCTAGTGAGTATAAGGCGTGTCACGTAGACGGCGACGATAGCATTACGCGTGCACCAGCCATCAAACACGCCAATGGTCAGACTAATGGGTCGTCGGTCAAAAGGTAAACGGGTCGGACAAATGGGTGGTCGGACAAATGGGAGGTCGGACCAATGGGAGGTCGGACCAATGGCACGGACCCCTGTTAGAAATATGTTAGCTAGTCGGGTGTAGCCTAGCTAACGTCAGTGAGCCAGTACAGACTCGGGCGTTCGCACCGCTCAACAGTCGGATCACCACAGTAAAAGCAGGCAGCAGCAAACTAACGTGTGTGTGTCTGTGATGTTGCAGAGAGGAATTTAAAAAAGAGTCATCTGAAACATCTACACGCCTGGATATCCATTTGTCCAAGTGTGCTACACAGGCACATACGCCAATCACATGTCAATGGGTCTGATTGAGGATTTGGATCAACCCACACTCTTCGTGATCTCTGCTCGTGAGGTATGTACACGTCTCCACTTTGGTGAGGCCAATCGATGGGCAGGAGTGTGAGAGAGGGAAGCGACCCTGGAACCGCCAGCCATATATCTCTTGTCCTAATTGACCGTATTGCTTTGTTCTCTAGCGGCTCACAGCTCATCAGAGGGCTAATGTGTGTGCAGAGGGAGGTGGCCAGCAGGAGGCCATGCAGCAGTGAGAATGCTCTGCAGGACGCCAGTAGGTCACTACCAACACTTTTGGGCCGCAGGCTGAGAGATGACTTCATTTCCACACCATTGTCATGATCTTCTTCAGTATTTCTGAAGTATTTCAACTTCTTCAATATTTCTATAAACATGACATAATAACAATATCAGTGTTTGATTAAACTATATTCCTCCTAAAATCTTCCTAGTGAGAGGATGGAGCAGTGGTGTCAGACTTCCAATGGCACAGATTCTAAGGTCAATTTGAAATATTTAAAGTAGCCTGTGTGTGCTGTGTTGATTAACTCCTACTCTCTGAACGAGTGTCTAATGCTTTCTTCATGCGTCTGTCTTGAAATGAGCATTAAGATGTTAGAATGGAACCACAGAGGAAATCCAATCACCCCTGTGATCAAAGGGGACTACATGCTGCTTTGGTTAATAGCAGTTTTCCAAAAGCACTGTGGCTGAGTTCAACCCCATTAAACAAGAGTATCTTATTTGCACATGCAGAATGAGCCCTGCATTGTGTTTTCATAATGAACTAGAATGGCACAGAGAGAGCGCCGACCTCCGCCCGTGAACGCTTATCGTCAGCATGTGCAGTGACATCAATACTTAGAGGCAACAAATGTCAAAATATACTGGTGGTGCATCACCATTGCAGTTGTGCAGCTGGGGGTGACCGAATGGGCTCTCTGATGTATCATAACTACCCAGCTATCTAGCTAGATATGACAGGACCGACAGCAGTAATCTAGCTAGCTATGAGCATAACTACTGTAGCTAATTCAAAGTAGTTTATCTTCATCATATCATGATTAAACTACCTAGCTACTAGCTAGATATGACAGAACCGACAGCAGTAGGCCTAATTTAGTGCTAGCTAGCTACATAACTACAGTAGGTAGTCTACAGTAATTCAAAGCAGTTGATCTTCGCCATCACGCCATGATTAAATAAGTTCAGTCAGCCTCATCAGTGGGAGCGCGGTAGTCAGAATGGTAGTGTTGGCTAGTGCTGTCTGAGCCTGGTCTGATGTAGGATGAGCTGGACAAGCAGGAAGACGGGCATGGTGAAACCCCATGTCCATGAACATGGGCGGTGTGCTGTCCCTCCGGGCTCGAAGTGAGAAGAGTGCACTCTCAGCAGTGGGAAGCTCAAAGGTCGCCAGGAGACGAGCCCTGAGTGCTGCGTTGTGGGAGTCACACAGGAGCGTGGTGCCAGTGTGGTCGGTCGCGAACGATACGGCTCTATATACGGCTCTTTTAAGTGAACGATGTGAGCCGGCTCCCGACTGAGAGCCGATTTCTTTTTTTGTAAATTAATACAAGACTGTAGGTAGCTGGTACTGTAGGTACATTTCAATTCACTCCTCCAGACTGGAGGAAAACAAATGACACTCGCTACTGTAGGTAGGTTGGCAACTCAAAATGATTAGAATGATGATTCTCAACAAAAACATTTTATTTTTATTTTTAGAAAACCTTTTCTCTCCCAGGTTGACACTGAAAGACTAATGCATGCCTTTATCAGTATCCAGTTGGATTACTGTAACGCTCTCCTATCTGGTCATGAATTCTGAACACACCCCTTCTAAAAATCACCCTACTTGGGGAATAGGAGACCTTTCCAAACACCCCTACTACTGTACATAGTGGAGAGATTACTTCAGGTCTGCAGTTAAATTATCTGGTTCTGTGACACACAAAGAACGTGTAACAAATTAATGGACCGTCTCTATATCCATACCCACCCCACCCCTGCTCTTTTTCAACCCGAGTTGCGAACTGTGTACAGTATATGTTGAAAAAGTCCTAAGAGACTGAAACATATCTCATATCGACATAGCTTATCTCAGCCAGCCCCCCTCCAATGCAGGCTGATAAGGTCTCCTAGAGAAACCATCTTGACAAAGGGATTAATTAGTGCTGCTTTTGGGTCTTAGATTGATGGCAACTTGGAATGCTACTGTTGGAATCCAATTTGCTGCAGTTCCTCTTTGCTGATAAGGATGAGCAGAATCTATTGTACTGTACACGTCTCAAATTCGGTTTGTAAGGAAATGTGATGTGATTTAAAAGCTCTAGGTTCTGTTATGGAACTGATTAGAACTGATTTTTTTTCAGTCCAGAATACACCTACGTTGCTCTTGTCTGTTATATATCACTATCTGTCATGAGCCATTGTGACCATCTATCTCTAATGTATCATGTACAGTATCTTATTTGCTATGGATATTGTCATCAATGAAGTGTAACAGGACTTGCATCCATTCCAAACTCTTACAGTAGGCCTACTGTAGGTGAACTTAAGGTTACTTTTATAACTCAGTTCTTTGAGAATGAGTTGTCTCACTATGGGATGGCATGATCCCTACCAGAAGCCCCCAAGGAATCTAAAAAGAAGGAAGAGACATTACGTCACTGCTAGCCTATTAAGCTACTTATAACTAACGTTATTCCAGACCACAAATGGATTTTAGATAGGCTATGTCCTAGCCCTTCTCAGTCCTGTTGTCGCATTATGCTCGCTCATGCCAGACAACAGTCCTTTCCCGCTCCATTCACTTCGCCGTCAAAATAAATCGGTGTCGGCTTATTTAGGAGAGGCGCTCATACTGTATTTACAAAAAAATACAAACGAACTATTAACATATTTACAAACTTTATTTATTTAATTTTTGGCTGCATGGAAAAAACAATCAAACTATTTACTTATTGACAAACTTGTTGTTTTTTTGTTGCTGTATAACATTAGCTTTTTTCTTTTAAACAACGTAGGTCTGTAAACCTAAAGAATAACGGAAAAATAATATAGCCTACAATTTCCTTAATTATAAGAACATTATAAGAAGAATTATTACAAACATGTACAGTAATACGTTTATCTAGGTAAACTAGCCGTTTCTGACAATACGATTGGTTGTTGCGGGAGGGATCCCAGCGTGTGGTGTGTGTGGGCGAGCGAGGGAGAGAGGACGACAGGACGTGAAGGCAGCAAAAAAAGTTCTCTCTCTTCGTGATATGACCAGAAAAAGTAGCTAGATTTGTCGCTAGTCGCTTTTCATGAAATAAGTCGCCAGGGGGGTCTGGAAAGTCGCTAAATCTAGCGACAAAGTCGCTAAGTTGGCATCACTGGTTCAGAGCGGAAGCAAACCTGGCCGCTAGGGTGGGACCTGGGCGGGACTGATAATGTTCCTCGATCTACGTCACCAAAACGTCAGTAACATCGCGGAAAATTTGAAACTCCTAATGGCTTGTTGAAGGGTTGAGCTTCCAGGGCAGGAAAAAGTGTGCTGACCATACTGTAAACAAATGACTGGGTTGTTTGATATCAACTTTTTTACACTGGTAGGACCATCAGAGACCAACATGTATATGATAAACACATTACAAAATTGATTAAGCATGTGTGGTGACCTTTAAAATCCTCTAGTCTGCACCCGGCATTAGGAGACTCAGTTCTATTGAGTTGAGTAAACTTCATGACAGAGGGACTCATTAGCCTAATGATGATTGCTGGAGACCAAAAAAAATGAACTATCACCAAATGTGCAGCCGTGCGTTATTAAATGTCTTGATTTGCTTTGTTTTCACACTGCAAGTGATTGGAGGGGAATGAACGGCAACAAATTAAATTCCAGGCATGATCATTTTCTTTGGTATAAATTGTGTGCAGTAAAATTAATGTGCAAACACTCATTTGATAGAAGCAATTGTCCTTGTGGACAGTGTTAGTGTGATGGCTTGTCAGAGCAATCCAGTCAATGCAATCCAGTAGGAGAAGCAATCTCCCCTGCTGCAAATCCTAGATGGTGATTATTCACATGAACATAGGTTAGCGGACCTGCCACAGGTCCTGTTAGTTGATGTGTTAGTGCTACTGTAAGAGAAATGGAATATGAGCAAGCTTCAAGAATTTCCCATCAGGGATTAATGTCTTATCCATCCATCCATCCATCCATCCGTCCGTCCATCCGTCCAAACATACATACATACATACATACATACATACATACATACATACATACATACATACATACATACATACAGTATCTATCTCTATGTCTCTGTAATGAAGCTATGCAACCACTGAATTGATGAAGCTATGCAACCCCTATGGGACATTTCATATTTACAGTATTTAATGTTTGGTCATTCCTGACTGTCAAATGATATGAAGTGCCCCATGCAGAAGAAACTGAGACATACTCTAACAACATTCAGGCTCTGAGAGAATGAATAGAATGGAGTGAAGTGGGATGAATGAAGTAATTTCATAATGATTTATAAGTATGTGCCCAGCTAATGATGTAATCTGAGTTAACAGTGTGATTTTAGTACTGATTTGTAATACTTGCTTATGTTCCCAGCTAATTATGTTATCTGTGTTAATAGTGAGTATAGTACTGAGAATCTATAAATGTTTAGATGTAAGATTTAGACACAATTTGTGATATCATTTGTATTTTACTACTTTGTAACACCAATTAGAGTTGGGACAGCCCTGAACATGCCTATTCAACATCAAGTAGACCTTTAGTCTTGATGATTTGATGATGAGTCTTGATGAATTAGACAAGCAGTCCGTGCCTCCATATCAGATACAGGATAGAGTATGTAGTATGTGTTGTCGCAGTGTCCACTTAAAATCAATACCATGATACAATTCTATCCAACCAACCATAAAACCCTGGAGGACATTATACAATTTCTGAAATCCTCCAGTTGCCTTGATATTCTTCCTACAGGCTTTTTCAAAAATGTCGTGTTCCAGATAGGATTTTGAGCCCGTAAGTTACGACTTCAAGTCATGACTCACAACTTCATAGCGTTCTAGGCAAACTGTCTGAGTGCGTGGAATTCTGGATAAATGTAAACAAGCCAATATGGCAAAAGTTTGAGATCTGGCACACTGTCAGAGCTGGCAAGCTAAACGTTACATAATTTTATTTATTGACATCATTGACATTTCGCCGTTTGCATGGTCAAGTTCAGGTTTACCTTAACGTTAGCTAGCTAGCGCTAGCTAGCACTAGCTATCTCTTGTCGTCAACATATTTGGGCATCATTACATACACATAACAGATTGTAGTGCATAATCGTTTGTATTATTTTGATTACAACGTACAAATTGACTTAGTTATCTTTGTTGCCGTACCCATGTGGGCTGCCATCTTGTTTAGAGGGCTGTGTGACGTCAGAGAGCGCAACTGGGAGTACATCGATCTGGTACGAGTTCACGGGTGGGAAGTTACAGGTTTGACTGCCATTCCAGTGCATTTTCACATGTGGAAGGTTGGAAAAACACGGGTTACGGGTTGCCTGGAACGCGGCATAACTGCATGGCCTCTGATTTACTACAAATTGTAAACACATCTCTTCTTTCAGGTGTGTTCCCACAAACCCTGAAAACTGCAGTCGTCAAGCCACACGACAAGCCAACTAATCTAGACACCTTGCTAATGAATGAGGCCCATATCAAACCTCCCGTTTTTACATAAAATCATTGAAAAAGCAGTTTTTCAACAGCTGAACAACTTCCTGGCACTAAATAATTGCTTTGATGTCTCCCAGTCAGGATTTTGACCACACCACAGCACCGAGACTGCTCTTGTTAAGGTCATCGATGACATCCATTTAAACACAGACAATGGCAGAATTTATTACTGGATCTCAGTGCAGCATTCAACACGGTTTACCACAACATATTACTAGGCCGACTGAAAAACTGTCTGGGACTGCTAGACTGGTTTGAATCCTACTTGAAGGACAGGGACTACTTTGTGTCTATAGGCAATTACACATCTGAGCGGACAAAAATGACCTGTGGAGTTCCCCAAGGCTCCATTCTGGGGCCTCTTCTGTTCAACATGTACATGGTCCCACTAGGAAAACAACAAACTATGTTACCATAGCTACGCAGACGACACAGATTTATATCACCATATCACCAGGAGACTATAATCCCATACAAGCGCTGAGTAAGTGCATTGAACAAATCAACGATTGGTTGTGCCAGAACTTTCTTCAACGAAACAAAAATTAAATGTAATTGTCTTTGGATCCAAAGAAGAATGATTAAAAGTCAGCACTCAGCTCCAATCAGTAATGCTAAAAACCACAAACAAAGCCAGAAATCTTGGTGTACTGTAGTCATGGACTCAGACCTGAATTTCAAACGTCACATTAAGACAATTACAAAGTCAGCCTACTATCACCCGAAGAATATATCAAGGATTAAAGGATTTATGTCTCAGCAGGATCTGGAAAAACTTGTCCATGCATTTATCTTCAGTAGACTCGACTACTGTAACGGTGTGTTTACAGGTCTGTGTAATGCCCAATAGAACCTAGGCAGCCAAAAGTGCTGGAGACCCAAAAGCAGAGAACAACCAAGGCAACGTTTAAGTCATTTATTAACAAAACAAAAGGAACCTAACTAATCTTACAATAAGTGGCGTGTCTATGTGTAAGGGTGTGTGTGCTATGTAGACTGTGTAGTGCGTAACTAGCTGATGTGGTGCGGGGTGTGGAGAGTCTGTAGTGCATGTGAGGTGTCATAGTAGGCTATGCCATTCATGAATAACCTCCTGTACCAGGAGTCTTCCTCAAAATGAGAATGCATGAGAGAATGTTGAACAGTGCTCAATCATTGTGTTCCCCTAAATCGGATTCCTGAGGCCAGAAGCCCAGATGAAAGAACAGCATGGCGTTGAAGAGAAGAACAGCCCTTTTCATTTATTCCCAGAATCAATCCTGCTGTAATGAAAGTATTGAATGCACAAAAGATGGCAGTGAATCAAATTTGAATGGGTGACTGTTATAACCTTTGTATCACAAGATGAAGTGTTTGTCAAATCCAGTTTCCCATGTGCTTTGCATCATCCTGAATGGGTAATATTTCCTGTTGTGATTGATTCTTCAAATGATTTTCACCAAAACTTCATTTTCTTTCTGATTGTCCGTCTTTCCACTTTTTGTGCTTTTGTCTGTATCAGTGGGTTGTATGAGTGGATGTCTTTTGTTAAAATAGGTACACCTTTCTTAAAATGTTATCAAGTGGCTTTAAAATTAATTTTAAGTCTGTGGAAACAAGGATGGTTTTCAATTGAGGAAATTGAGAGAATATGTTGAATTCAACATTTGCAAGACATTTCAGAACACATACTGGTCCTCTGCCTATTATGCCGACGGTAGCCTACATGGCATTTGTCATCATGAAGGGTGTGTGCCGGTCCCTCAGTCTGAAATTAATGGAGATGTCCATCAAGGAAATATAGAGGTTTTGCTAAATAACATTAAATAACCTTCATAACAACAGAGACAGCAGTTACATAATTGGTCAGTGTTTGTGACATTGTATACATTTATACTTCATAGCAAGTCTGGCATCGTTAAGAGCAGCATGCTAAGTGAATTGTGAAGAAAATCACGGGTTAATTAGCTATTTTTGTGTGTCGGCTATATTTTGACGGCAAAGTGTATGGACCAGCCAAGGACTGTTGTCTGGCACAATCGAGCGGAATGCGACAACGGGACTGAGAAGGGCTAGTTGAAATGTAGAGTAATATCTGAAGTAAACAGTAACCCATAACCTGGCTGCACGCTAAGCTAAAGCTAAGTTCAGGAAATGAAGCCCAATGATAGCTAGCTAACGTTAGCAAGTGCTATCTAACAACACACTAGCTAGTGTTAGCTAGCTAACTCAAGGCCCGGGGAGTCAGAGATAGGCTACTGTGCACTTTCTCTCAAAGTGCTTTAGCTAAGGTTAGCTACTACAAGCTAGCTAGTCGTTGTCACCAACACTTGCCTCACAAAGTACGTAGCTAAACTATTCACACAGCAAGCAACTTCTGCTGACTGGGACTGTCTCGTGAGTGTTGTGAAACACATTTAACAACTGGTCAGTTGATATGTTGCACAGCAATCGAGCTGGACAATATCATTAGGGCTAGGTTAGGTAGCTAGCAAAGTCAGCTTGCCCAGCTGGTATGGTTATAGGCTCATTCCTATGGGATAGCTTAGTAGGCTAGTTTGTGATTTAGCAATGGGTTGACTAATCACTAGATCAATATTTTCAGTTGGGGATAGGACTACAACACCACCTGTGCTGTGGCACCAGGAATCTGCTCTGACCACTGTTTTTATTCACCACCATATCATGTTATTATGCAGATTAAATGTACTGTATGTCTACGCGACACAAAAAAAACTTTGTATAAATGTTATTTTTGGCCAATATTTTAATGCACTATTTTAATGCACCATCTCCCTTCTGTTCTGTTGCAGCTTTGATGCTGGGATGCCTGGTGTGGTTGAGGCCAGAGAACACCGTGATGCAACACCAGTCAGGTGTCGGCTGCTGTGCAACGCTGATGTCCAGCCCCCCCAAAGATGGTCTTCAGGTGCAAGCCCCACCCGGACTGGACATGGCCAGACAGCAGTATCTGATCATGAATGGCTGTGACTGTGTCCATGATACAGGCAGTGCAATTACATAACATGTCATGCTTCCAGTTCCTAGGAGCTTGCTCGATCGCCTTGTTGAGAGGGGTCAGGGAAGAATTTTTACAGCTCACTTATCTGGCCCCCGGGTGATTACTGTTTTTTTGCTTCCCTCTGGAATATGTAGAGAGTGGGTCGTATGCCCACCTCCCTTGTTCTCTGTAAAGCGCATTGTGTTGCCTCTGGGTATGAAATGAGCTATACAAATAAAGCTTTGATTGATTGATTGATTGATGTCAAGTATACTGTACAGTAGTATATAGCAGTGCAGAGTAAGTTCTCTATTGTATAGACAAGGTGTTCAATTGCTCAAGTGTTGTCAGGTGTTGATTCAAGTGATAGTGTACAGTAGTGCAGAGTCAGTTGTCTATTGTATAGACGAGGTGTTCAATTGCTCAAGTGTTGTCAGGTGTTGGTTCGAGTGTACAGTGGTGCAGAGTCAGTTGTTTATAGTACTCTGGTTGTACTATACATAGGCCCTCACTCTAATTATAACAATGGCACACATGCCACCCCCTGGTCCAACAAGTGAACATGTGACACCTTGCACCGTGTCTATACAATAGACAACTGACTATTCACCACTGTACACTCGAACCAACACCTGACAACACTTGAGCAATTGAACACCTTGTCTATACAATAGACAACTGACTCTGTACTACTGTATACATGTACATTACATGCCTCTCTTCTTTACAAAGATGGTCACAACCACAACATGTCCTGAGAGCACATGCAAAATAACAACTTATGGCTACTTTTAATGTGCATGTATGTATGTTTAATAAAGCATTTAGGAAAATTTTCAATCAATACTTCAGTATTACCTATTCTGTTGAGTACTATGTTTACAATTGTTCATTCATGATATTATTACAATTGACCTTTCAAGTCTGCCTACACTTAGGTTACTTAGCTAAGAACCATTTTAATTACAATTTACTTCTAAGGGCAAATACTTTACTTTCATATCTTCATATCAATATAATATCAAGATCCTAGTAGATGTCCAAATAACCCACTGTGTCCTGGGTCTACTTATTCACCACCTAAATGGAAGTGCAAAACAGCAAGTCATGACCTTTATCCAGAAACAAAAGTTGAACCCATTACAGCAAAATAGCTAACATTACAGGAATCATCAGTGTAACTGTTTTAGCCACTGACCGCTACCATTAATGTTATGGAAGCTGCTGCTAGTTATTGTGAGCCCATGAGCTTACTGGCTATCCCGCTCTCATTGTGCTGGATTAGCATTGGAAGCATTGGAACTGATGTGTCCAGGTGACAAGACCCATCTTTATTTATCAGACATTACCGTCCTACCAGTCCCGCACAGAAACAAGCCAGCCAACACACATTAGCCAGGCTTGACCTGGCCTGGTTAACTTAGGCAGGCAGGGTGATGTTTCCTGCTCACTCTCTCTCCCTGTCCAACATCTATCTCCTACTAGCCTACTTCTCTCCGTTTCAATTTACAGTTTGAAATTGATCAAAGAAGACAGATTCAGTTTTCACCAAGAAATTAATTGGTCTCAAACCACAGAAGATTTATCCTAGATAAAAGATCTGTGAGACATATGTTTCTCTGTCCAGAATACAGCAAATACATACAGTATGCAATTGTGTTATCTATTAATTCCACAAACCGCATCTCCGTCTGGGGCACTATTATCTTGAGGCCAATGTATGAAGGCCAGTGTATGAAGACGTGGTATTGCTCAGGAGCTTAGGACATGTCACATGCAGTGTCGCTTGTGAAGTTGTGTGGATCAGCGGTTCTCGACAGGCCCATACAAAAAGTAGTTCCGCGCGGCAGGATACGCTCCTATCCAGCACTACGGTCAACCCAAGGGGCACCTTACAATACTACTGTAATGTGTGCTCTAACCTGTGAAATCTTGGTGTCATCTTTGATTAGGCTATGCATCTTGACAAGCACATCAAGTCCCTTACCCCTACATGTTTTTCTAACTCAGAAACATTGCAATACTCAGATCTATTGAATCGCACTCTGAGTTATAAATTATTATCCATGCCTTTGTCTCATCATGCCAGGATTATTGTAATTCTCTTTGTACTTGCCTCAGCAAAGCATCTTTAGACCGCCTCCAGCTGGTCCAGAATGCTGCCACCAGGCTGTTGACCCGGTCCAGTAGAACCTGTCATATTACTCCTGTCTTGGCCTCCTTGCACTGGCTTCCAGTTAACTTCAGGATCCAGTTCAAGGTTCTTGTAATTACGTAGAGAGCCCTGCATGGTCAGGCACCTGTATATCTGTCTGACCTGCTTCATGCACATGCTCCCAGCAAGTCACTGAGGTCTGCTGACCAAGCTCTGTTGGTTGTCCCTCACACCAGGCTCAAGACCAGAGGTGACAGAGCCTTTGAGTCTGTGGGACCTAGATTGTGGAATGCTGTTCCTCAGGACTTGAGAGCTGCAGCCTCTGTGGACATTTTCAAGAAGCAGCTAAAAACGCTTCTGTTTAGACAGGTGTTTGCCAAAACAATTTGACTGTATGTCTATGACTGTTGTCCCGTTTCCTGTGTTTTAATTTGATTGATTCCTTGTATGCATTTTAACCTGTGTGAGCATTTTGCGAGTCCTCTCTGTGAGAAGTGCTATACAAATAAAACTGACTGTACTACCAGCTGATAGCCTGCTTTGTATTACTTACTGTATGGATAAAGATAGGTGAAAATACGTTTGATATACATCTAAACCGACAATAATGTGAAGTATTAAAGGAGTAGTAAAGGGAAAATCATGTTTAGCTCTGTTTTAAGGTTACTTATGATCATATACAAGTGATTCAGATCAAAAAGTTGACAAAACTAGCACTTTTGAGAAAGTCTGATAATTGCTCTACCACCGTTTAGGTCATACAATGGATGTGGGTGGGCACCGTGAAAAATCATTCAAAAACATTAATTAGGAGTTAAACTCTCGATTTCAAAGACAAGAAGCTCACCGAGGGGGTAATTGGTGTCCGTTGGTGTTCTGACATCAAATTCGCCGTAAAGTATGAATCCTGTAGGGTTTCATTGATAATTTTATGAAATCCATTGACTTGTATTGACGTTGTAGATGTGTAGATCAATCCGCAGAGGGGATTCAGGAAGCGGAACTACTTACGGTAGCTATTGTTATTGTTTATGTTAGCTAGGCTAGCTAGTTTGCTCACTACTCACGCTACTCTTTCGCTCACAGACAAGGAAGCCCTAGGCTACAGTTCAGAAAACGCTTATCAAAATGGCAGATCTTGAAGAGTATGAATTTGATCACAAGGAATTAGACTTTGATGGCAGTGCTTATTGTTTCGAACCTGAATATAGTGAGGAGGAACTACAGCAAATGGAAGAGATGGAGGCTGACATGGCAAGCCTTCTATGCTAAATATTTAAAAAAGCCTTTCCAGATGAACTAGAATCTTACTTACAAATTATATCGCCAACTAACACCTCGGTGAGTTTCTTGTCTTTGAAATTGAGAGTTTAACATGTTTTTTGAATGATTTTTCACAGTGCCCACCCACATCCATTGTATGACCAAAACGGTGATAGAGCAATTATCAGACTTTCTCAAAAGTGCTAGTTTTGTCAACTTTTTGATCTGAACCATTGTATATGATCATAAATAACCTTAAAACAGGGCTAAACATGATTTCCCCTTTACTACTCCTTTAAGTAATGAGTGAATGAAAACAAATACTGTACATAAAAACGATTTTGACTGATTTGTTTGTGTCCCAACGTGGGTGAATTCATTTCAGATGTGGTGCATGCCTGAGGTGATGATTTGAATGGTGAATTTTAACAAGATTCAGTTGCTCTGCCCCTGCTGTTGTTGTGTGCTGCTAGACCGACAGACAGACAGACAGACTATATGGACAAAAGTATTGGGCCACCTAAACGTTACACCTACAGGAGCTTTTATGACCCATTCTAAATTCATAGGCATTAATGTGGCGTTGGTCCCCTCTGCAGCTATAACAGCTCCACTCTTCTGGAAAGGCTTTCGTCAAGATTTTGGAGTGTATTTGTGGGAATGTTTGCCCATTCATCCAGAAGAGCATTTGTGAGATCAGACACTGATCTTGAATGAGAGGGCTGTCATAGAAAATTGTAGTTTCACCACCTCTCTTGTAATTCACCACCTCCCTCAACCTTTCACATAGCTGTGCTAACCTAATTTATGACAGGATGACCTCTCTTCAGGAGGTCAACACACCTAGACTTTGTCTGGCCTGAATAACCATTCTTTATTCTATTGTCCCTGCAAGATTTACCGCTCTTTCTCATATCACGTGTCTCAACTCTTGACCACTGTTGATCACGTATGCCATTTATTATGACGTGTACAAATAGGTTAGCCAATCACATCCCTGGAAGCGTCATACCTGTGTAATGCTTTGAATATAAGGCCGCGCAAGACCAGACTGCGGCACTTCTGCTGGCTACCACTTACGTGCATCTCCTCTTAAGTCCTTGCGCTCGTATGTTTTCTCAATAAACCAGACTTAACCTCTTTGAGCGAACCTTGGCAAATCCTTTTTGACTTTAGATCAAATAATTCTTCTACAGGGCCTAACTCGCAATCTCCGTTCTACTCATCCCAAAGGTGTTCGATGGGGTTGAGGTCAGGGCTCTGTCAAGTCAAGTTCTTCCATACCAGCCTCATCCAAACATGCCTTTATGGACCTTGCTTTGTGTACTATGGCACAGTCATGCTGGAACAGAAAAGGGATTTCCCCAAACTGTTCCCACAAATTTGGAAGCATATAATTGTCCAAAAGGTATTGGTATGCTGAAGCATTAACATTTCCCTTCACTGGAACTAAGGGCCAACCTCAGAAAAATAACCCCAGACCATTATCCCTCCTCTACCAAATTTTACAGTTGGCACAATGCAGTCAGGCAGGTAACATTCTCCTGGCATTCACCAAACCCAGACTCGTCCATCAGACTGCCAGAGAAGCGTGATTCGTCACTCCACAGAACACGTTTCCACTGCTTCAGTCCAGTGCCGGCATCCTTTACACCACTCCATCTGACACTTGGCATTGCGCTTGGTGAGCTAAGGCTTGCATGCAGCTGCTCGGCTATGGATCCATTAAGCTCCTGGCTCACAGTTTTTGTGCTGATGTTAATGCCAGAGGAGGTTTGGAACTCTGCAGTTATTGAGTCAGCAGAGCGTTGGCGATTTTTACATACTATTGAAAACATTTCTTGGACCAATTCAACTCACTTTTTTGCGTCTTCTGACAAGTTTACCATACAACAACACTCAAACTCCCCAGCTTCGCTCTGCAACTTTTTCATCTCCCGGCACAGTAGTGGGCTAAAGCAGATCAAAGTAAGTAATCATTTAGTGATTTTATTTCCTTCTTAAATAGTTACATATGTCATATTTCCATCCGTTGCACAAAGTCATTTCATAATTTTACTGTGGGGTGCTTCAACCGCCAACATCAAGAGATAAGTGAGTTTGCAGGCTACCTTACCTATTGATCTAACTATAATGACAGTCATTTTATAATTTTGCTGTCGAGCGATCGGTTTCCACATATGGATAACTGTCTCCTATGCACGCTCCATGCGTAATCGGGAGCTTCTTGGAGTTCTAATGCGGTGTGAAGTAATGCCTTTCATAAGGGTGGAAAAACTGCGTATCCCACACAGGCACGGGGAGAACATGCAAACTCCACACAGAAAGGACCTGGAACGACCGGGATTCGAACCCAGGACCTTCTTGCTGTGAGGCGACGGTGCTAACCACTGAGCCACCGTACTGCCCACAGGCTGAGAGCCTTAAGGTGTTTGGCCGAGTATATCCAACCTTCAGGCCTGGGTTACTGTTTGAAAAAATCAGAGCCGGTCCATATGTCCAGGAATATCTCAATGTCCCAGACAAGGGAATATTTTCCGGTCATTATATTATAATATAATATTATAGGGGTTTGTTTGTTTTGTTTCATTCTCATTCACTATTAAGAAAAAATAAATTTTCTTAGCCTTGATCCTGTGGTAAGCTATATACTGAGGTGTAATTTCAACTGAGTTAATCCAGCAAAATGCATTAATGTACGGAGGCCTGTGCTCTCTGACCATCCTTTCATTTTTTTTCTGTGATACTGTATACATTTTCTGCAGTACAGTATCGATACAGTAAAAGTATATACACTGTATATATGTATATAAACATATATATTTATGTATATACCTGTACATACACACACACAGACATGTGATGTATATATAAAAGTTTGCACATGGAAAATATACAGAACAAGACAGGGAATAGGGAATAGACATAGATATAGAAAATTAAGGATATAATTCAGTCATATATACATTATTCATGTTTTAAATGGATTTAAAATGTCCTTACATTCCCTCAGCCCTCAGGATCACCTCCAGGGAGCAGGGCATGGAGTTGTTTTTTCAGCTGTATTTTAACCTTTTCTGTACATTATGTAGAGTATCACAATGTATCGCAAAATGTATTGTATCGTTTAGCGTATCCCATGTATCGTGATACATATTGTGAGGTCCTTGCCAATACTCAGCCCTGACAGATAGATAGATAGGTAGATAGATAGATAGATAGATAGGAAATTGTTCTGCCCATTGCAAGAGTTAGCTTATTAGTGTAGACTATTAAAGAAGGGAAGTTGTTTCAAGTAACCTATTGTATGAGCAAAGATCTAATAATGCAATAGCCTTTTGTAATGAATTTGTAATGAGTTGCATGGGCACAGGCATGCATCATGCGTAGAACAACCACAACGGGCACTGTACTAGTAGATTCAACGGAAAAGGAGGACCAGAGTTCACTGTACTGTACGATGACTGTAAACATAAAGTTACAGGAAACCTCACAGTTAATGCACACTGTGCATACAGTCTCTCTACCACGGTGTCGAATGTCTGTTATTTGCCTCCTCATTTGTGATTTCATTTAATTAGTTTGTTTTCTGAAGGGCATATTGTTAATTTCCCACATTGGACAGCATCATTAATTTATAATAAGCAGTGCAGGGTTTGCTCAATGTTTTACAAGAGTATTTGTTAGTATTTGTTATGTAATTAACTATCCCCATTATAATTAGAGTCTTCCATTAGAGTCAATTGTTAGCTGTTATACTGTTTACGATTCCCGGGACTCAGCAGTATTCTTCACCACTCTCTACATTTATGTTACACACTGAGACTGAAGAGCAAACAGCATGACCCACTAGATAAATCACTTATTCATTCACAAACAAACGTAATAAATGAATCAAAACTGGTTAATGAACCCCCCATGAAGAAATTGCGTTTGTAATAGTAGCCGATTCTTCTCTGTGTGGGCTGCAGTGATTAGCAGACACAATCCTTTCCTCTGCTGCAACAGTGTCAAGCGTTCCACTAACAATGCACCCAGGTCCAGGCAGGGCCTGCCAGTGCTGGAGAGAAGCCCAGCTCTAATAAGGCAGACCTCCAATATGAAAGGCTTTGACAGGTTTCTCATCTTCCTTTTAGCCCTCAACTCAGCAGGACCAAACACACACATGCACACGCACACACACACACACACACACGTCAAACATCCATCGGTCTGCAGAACACATCTCCTTCAGCCAACCTGACTGAGATTCCATTCTGCTAAGGGCCATGTCTGACACTCATCGATCACAGTTTGTATCTAGAAGCTACCCTGTTACCGGACAATGGTCAAACACTGTTTGCACACAAAGTAATGCCAAAAGAGGATCTGCTGTTGTTGAGTCAGGCTTGTGAGTCCTGCCAAAATGTCAGGCAGGCTAATTTAATTTTGGGCAACGTACTGTAGCATTGTTGGCCAAGAGTCTACCTGTGTTACAGTCCAACGCGCATGTCCCCCTCCCAGCTCCAGACCCAGTTCCCCCCAGCTACAGCCCTCGTCCTGCTCCTCCCAACTCCAGTCCCAGTCCTAACTCCAGTCCCAGTCCCTCAGCCCCAGCCCTAGTCTTCCTAGTCCTAACTCCAGTCCCAGTCCTAGTTCCAGTCCCAGTCCTCCTAACACCAGTCCCGGTCCTAGCTCTGGTCCCAGTTTACCCAAGAGTAAATGTGTGTGATGCAACTTCTCTGTCCTGGCCCCACAGTGGTGGAACGAACTGCCCACTGACGTCAGGACAGCAGAGTTGCTGCCAATCTTTCGTCGCAGGCTCAAAACCCATCTCTTCAAGAAGTACTACAACGATCCATCCTCTTAAGCACCTATTGTATTTTAGATTGCTATTCTTGCACTGCACTGCATTGCTATTCTTGCAGTGCTGAAATGCCTTCAGCACTAGATTATGCTCTTAGTCACTTGTTTTATTAAGAAGAATCACTTGTGAGTTCTGGCAAGTATAGTACATTGGCTTTTCCAATGTTAAATGCAACTATTGTTAGTCGCTTTGGATAAAAGCGTCTGCTAAATGACTGTAATGTAATGTAACTGAATCATGAGGAGATGAGTTTTAAAGCACTACTGTATATTGGCATTATCATTAGTTTGACATTAAAATACCAGTTTATCTGCCATCTTGGAATGCTTCACTTGTTAACACCCTATACTGTAGGTAGACATGCACCATACACGTACATGTGAAGTTTCAAACCAATCAGACTTACGGTTTATTAGAATAAACTTTATAGGTTTTGCCAAATTTAGGATATTAGTGCTAACTTTGTCACACCACAGATCACAGAATTCTTAATGAAATGACTTCCAATACCCAAGAGTAGGCTAGTACACATATGTAATGGCAATTGAATTGGGTAAAGTGTTCATGAGAAGATGAATTTCAAAGCACTACAGTATATTACCATTAGCAATTAGCTTTGTGCCAAAATGGCCAAATTTCAAATGCCTGTAATTAGGCTGTTTATTGAGATATCTGCAAAAGCTCTGACATGGTGCAACATGGTAGTGCTCTCTTCATGCCCAGTCCATTTGAAATCCCTAGCTTATTGTTGTAAAAAGTTAAGCCCTTGAATTTTGGCCGTTTTTTAATTTTTTATAAAAGTGCCAGTTTCGCCACCATCTTTGATTGGATCTATTAGTTGTTAACACCCTATAGCAGGTTTTCCCAGCCTAGGGTCCAGGCCCCCCTTAGGAGTGTGCCAACAATCGCAAGGGGTGCACCAGGCCTCAGATAAATTGAGGCCTTAATATATCATATCTAGCTAGACAAATATTATTTGTTTAAATAAAATTGTTAAAGAATCATGTAATTGACATGTCACACAGCAGTTATAACACAATTCATGATTGTCTGATAGGGCCAAAAGCCTACTACACTACAATTCACATATATAAATTCAACAAAGTAATCTGAGACTCCGAATCGCATCAACATTGATGTTACTGCTAGTTGAAGCTCTTCATTGTACCCTAACTTACACCTAATGGAATCTGCCCCCCCAAGTCGTTGTGAACGTCCAGTGTGTGTTGACCTCCGTAGGACATAGACTGGACATCCTGTGTTGACCTCCATAGGACGTAGACTGGACTTAGGACTTGGGGTAGGGGGGGTGGGAATTCAGACCGATCAGACTTACAGTACATTAAGGTTTATGAGAAGAGCTTACAACATAGGACCCCTAAAAACCACTATCAGATAAATTCTCTACACTTAAGAATTTGACAAGCAGGCACAGGGAGTAGGCTGCTTGAAAGCAAAGACAAAACTCCAGTACATATTTGATAGTCCCGGACCAGTTCTGAGGCAAAGACTGTCAGTGAGTTGAATACAATGCACTATGGCGAGGATGGAGATTTTTTAAAATGCTTTGTTAGTCATACAAAGGAGACGACAATGCCTTTCTATTTCATTTCAATATGCATTGTATTGCATGCAGGTACACCTTGCACTTCCATTGTGTACCTGGGGATGGCCAATCAATTGGACAATTGGACAATCAATACTCCAATATGCAAAACCTGGCTCTTTGTGGCAATATGCTTTTTGTTCCTGATTGGAGCAATTACACTAATGTGCACTGTCAAGAAAAACAACATACGGTACTACTTTTCTGGCAAAGAGTACCCCAAAGTGCAGGAAATGTGAACAAATTCCTCAGGCTAGAGCGGTAAATATTCATCATACAGTGGAAATCCGGTAAGATGTGTTTGCATTTCCTCCCTGAAGTCAATAGGGATGATTTAAATGATCCTCTGCATGCAGAAAGGGACGCTATCTGAAGGGCTCACCCAAAGACAAAGCTGCAATGCTATTCAGCCTCTTTCCATTCAAGGCCAGATTGATCAAATATCGAAGATGGTGGCTGTGGACAATTAGACACCCTCAGTCTCCAAGCTGAGGGGACTATTGTATACTTAAGACACATTGCTTTACACCTAATTGGACAAGACAGCTATTAATTTAATTGGCAGAGCCGCATTGATATGAATGCCTGTCATGAATGATAAATAGTTCAATGAATTGACATGATTGCCATCTCTGTATGCCAGAATAGTCCTGTGAGACTGAGATACTGCTGGAGGAGTAAAGGGGATTTCTGATCAGCATGAAGAAGGGACAGTGGGGCCGACCCACTGAGATGGAGAGGGCATGGTGCTCTGGGGCTAACTGTCTGCTTACAGACAGACCGAGGAGGAGGCTCTCAACCAACCAGACCAGGTCAAGCCTGGCTTATGTGCGTGGCTGGCTTGTTTCTGTTCAGGACCAGTAGGACAGAAGCTAGTCATGCCACTGAAATAACAGTGAATTTAAATTACATTAAATAATGTCTGATAAATTAAGATAGTCGTCTGGACACATCAGTTACAATGCTTCCAATGCTAATCAAGCACAATAAGAGCGGGATAGCCAGTTAGCTCATGAGCTCACAACGACTAGCAGCAGCTTCCATAACATTAATGGTAGCGGTCAGTGGCTAAAGCAGTTACACTGATGATTCCTGTAATGTTAGCTATTTTGCTGCAATTGGTTCAACTTCTGTTTCTGGACAAAGGTAAGGGATAAACCCAGATAACACAAAGCTAGCGGACCTACAGTGGGTCCCCGATGGACGAGTTGGCGGACCTCCGGTGGAATATAACACAATATAACACTACTCCTGCCTCCTGCTGCAATTCAATTCAATAGCCTTTATTTGCAGTGCCTCCTCAGTGGTTCCCCTTGTGACTGGGTTTTTCCGCGTAGCCCCTAAGAGGGATAAAGAAAATATTAGCTCAGAAACACATTTCTGCTTTATTGGCACAGCGAGAGTAGAAAAGGACAGGAAAGTTCGGAGAGGAGGGGACTGACACCTTCATGCTCCATTAATTCGGGGAATGCTTTAAATTCTAAACATGATTTATTTACAACAGACTATTACATTACACCAGGGATTCTCAACCTTTTGTAAGGCCTATTTCTGATTGTTAAAATTCTGAGGATCTAATTGAAGCAGATCCTGATTCACCCCTTAGTGAATATTTCACTCTTTACTCTATTAACTAGACACTGAAAGAGAAATCAACACTACCTCTGCACTTGAAACTGACACTAACATGACAAGGAGACACTACCATTGCTTAAAAATATGTAACTTGTATAAACTTGTGATCATGCTGCTGAGCCCAGTTTCTTAAGTGAGAGGATACTTATGCTCATACTTGCGCTTGTTGCACACAAGCTTCCTCAGTATTGTGACAATATTACAACTTTTTAAACCCTTAATAAGCATTATTTGACCTTTCAATTCTCTTCACTTACATAAACAGACAGTGAGTGTGTGGTCTCTGAAATAATAAAGAAATATAATATATAACTAAAAGAAATACATACACGCATAACTAAATAGCCTAACTCAAATACTCATTGAATTGCTGAAACTGAACAAGGAACACAGTCTATCTAAGCCTGTTGCTGCCCTCCTGTGGCCAAAAACTGTAAATGCAGTCTATCACCGGTAATACACGTTTGTAGCCAACTAACAAGAAGGTGGACTAAATCATACTTGGACAACAGAACGTAATGAACATAAAAATCAAACAAAGTACAGTTACTCTTAGCTATTAGCCTATAACCAGAGATCACATGATAATAGTATGAAGAAGCTATCAAATCCCTACAGAAAGCATAGCTAGCAACATAGGGCTAATGCTAATATAGCTAGCAACATAGGGCTAACACTAATCTACCGGGCATTTCTAAGCAATGATAAAGCATTGTGGTAGAATCTCACCATTAAGGAATTGAACTAGTACACTTTCCTCACCTTGTTCAAATATAATTATCCCTTACACTGTTATCTATACTAATAAAAGACTTACAACTAAAGAGCTACAACACAGTAGCTGGTGGCTAAGCTACGTTACGTTAGCTAGCTAACATTAATGCTAGCTAGTTAGCTAACCTAAATGTGTCAGTTGGCTAGGATAGCTGCCGTAACATGAAGTAGGGTAGTATTAATATTTGAGTAGCAAATGTTCCCTCCATATACCGGACATTTAAAAAATGTTTTATGTGATGTTTGTAGACAGCTTTACATTTTGAACCAGAATTTACCTGACCTGTCCGGGGCGTCGTGATGAGCTGGTCATCAGTGACCAGGTTGTTCAAGACTACCCTCCAGTGACGTTTGCAAGAGGAATTTTGACGGTATCCCAACCGAGTTCCACCATGGGAAAAGGGACAGGGGCGGGCGTGCCATGCAAGCGGAATTCCGACGGTATCCCAACAGAGGTCCACATGAGTTATACCATCAGAAAAGCGACAGGGCAGGGTGTCAGCACGTGCGAATGCGGGTGGAATTCCGCTCGGAGACCGCTACTGACTCGCCAGCAGAAATTCTCCAGCTGTTTAACAACGATGCTTCTCTAGACATCCCCCAGTAGAAACACTCCAGCGGATTGTCGCTCTGATTCCGATGGAGGACCGATATCTGTGTGCTATCTGGGAAAAGGTTGGAGTGAAAGGATGAACATGTGGAAGTTTGGGGTAAAGTCCCATAAAATCATCTCCATCAACCCCGATCTCCCGGATGGGAGTCCAATACTTTCTCCGCTACTCTACTTGTGCCGTGGGGATCGGCGGGTTGATTTTGGTGTCCTTCTTTATTTTGGTGTGCTGGGACTACTGCCTCTTGTGGTGCCAACAGAGAAATGCAGGTCAACACTGACCGGAGGGAGGGAGGGAGTGACAACTGGACAAACGCTATCCTAGGTGCTGGCTTAGGGCCCTTACATAGTCGCTGTAAGCTCCATGCGCAAGGTTGTACGCGAGGCCGCAAGGCTCCGCAAGGTGACGTTGAAGCGGCCTCGCCGAGCTCCGTGTGACATGCTCAAAATCGAAACGCACCACAAGCCGCGAGTGCAATTCCACGCGTACCGATGGGGCGCTAGAGGGGGATTCTGATTGAAACAGCGAAAAGACAATCGTAAACAGAGCTCGTTTTGAATAATAGCGGCAAAGTATACACTGCAATTGACAGCGGAGAAGGAGGAGCAGCTCAGACATATTTATAATACGGCAGATCGCCTGTATTCAGATCGGGGGGCTGTGGAGAATGCGGTCTGGAGAGTTCTTCTTCTTCTTCGTCTTCTGTTCGGTCTGGAGAGTTCATAGGTCACCGGACTATAACCACTGATTTCCCCCTGCTGATGGGACGGTGTAGTGCACCTGACAAGAGTGTACCAAAATGCTTGCGTAGAGCCACTTAGTCCCAAGCGTTCTCAGACGCGGTCAATAGCTTACGGCGACTATGTAAGGGCCCTTACAGCCACGCACAAAACCCAAAAGCAGACATGGAGCACATGAGGAATGTGCCAACCACGAGGTGCAGACTTGCCTACTGAAAAAGTGTGCACAGCATAAGAGGGATGACTGTAAAACTTATGTTTGAGATGTATTTTTCAAAAGAGCTTTTATGATTTGGTATTGACAGCACCAGGATATTACATAGGTTTAACTTTCCCCATAGATACAGTACTGGGTCGCAGTGACTCACCAGAAATTTACTCAATGTAAGAGGAAAAAGGTAATTGCATCTTTTGAATCTACTGTATGGTTACTGTGGCAACCTTTGACCACAGAGGTAGGCTATTGTTATTCTGAGTTGCTGTTAGAGAGATTTTTCTACAACAGAACTAGAGCTGTAGCCAAAGCAGACTTGAGTGGCAACAGCTGCTGTCATAATCCACCTCACATCCATAGATGTAGACAGATGGATAGAGAAAATGTCCTTTGGTAAAATATATAATGCCATATGCGATCAATCTATGAAAGCACTGTTGAAGTCACAGTGTCTTGATTGAACTATAGCCTACAGTTTTGTCATTTTTAAGTACAGCTATAATAATTATCTCTCGCATAATCTCTATCTCATTTCTTCAATCTCACAAAGATAATTTAGATGGATGAAGAATAGCAAGGGTGTCTAAAAATACCCACAATTCCAAAAGAAAGGGAAGAAAACCCCCCGCTCCTATAATATACCTTGCCTCCATTATCTTGCCTTGGCTTCATGATTTCAACGTTTGATGTGAGTGATCAGAGGCTGAAGTGTGAATTATGCACATTATCGTGTCCCACTTCCTCATTAGAGATAGGGTGCATTACAGCGCAGTGCCTGGTAGGCAGAAGACAAAGAGGGTGAGGATGCTGCAGTCAAACAGTGTGCTGTTTACTCCTTGTCAGTTGTGTCCTTCAACACACCACGGTGGACTTCAGAGAACCTATCAGTGTATAGAACCTTGTCAGAAAGTACTCATACACATATTATGCTCATCTATGCTCATTAGGCTCATCCCACTTAGGTGAGCTATTATATTCTTTATATTCTTTACTCTGATGTATATTATTTACGCTTTAGGCCTACTCTATTCTCGATCTATTTTGTACATTGTCGCTGCTGAAACGGCCAACCCCCCCCAGGATTATTAAAGTTCATCTTATCTTATTATGTTATATTGTCACAATGAAAATGTAAGGAGTTGAAATTCTTGCAATGATCATCTTAATTCTTACTGATGTTTTGAACATAGTCAACCACTAGAGGGCAATCCCTCTAAGTGTAGCTACTGTGACAGAATCTTAACACTGTGCTCCATTGAATAGACCGGTCTATGTACTCTGTGTTTTGTTCAAATTCAGAAGCTTTGCCCTCAACTAAACTACGCAGTCTCTACATGTATATCTAGACCAATGTGAAGCTAGCCAAAAGGGATAAAAATGTGGCTTGCTGAGCATAGCCTATACTTTGGCCTCAGCAGTAGCTCTCTGCAATGTGTTTTAGGGTAAGGTAGTGTGTCTATAGATTCGTGGGTGATAAGCATCCTTGTACAAAATGTTCCTAGGAGTCAGTCATGTCATATATGCGCTTGCAGAGTCACTGAATAAATCAGAAGATCTGGGCCCGCCTCCTCTGCAATAACATTTGTCTTAGTTTTGAAGCAGCAGGATGCCTAATTACTAGAGATGCTGGAATGAAATGGCAGTGAGTGACTGGGTGGCCACTTCTCTCTTCGTATCACCTTAACTCACATCCCCTCTAGCAGTCTGTGGCAAAAGTTATTCTAAAGATTAGAGTTTGCAGTAACACTCAGTGTTTAAACAGCCTCTGGCACAGGCACACTGAGTGCTTTTGACGTTACACCTGATAGCGGTCAGGGGGTCATTTAAGTCACGTGACGTAAATTTATAGGCCTCATTCAATTTTAATCTCTAATTTAATTTTACCAAGAGGAAGATTAATGGAGAAGCAATGGGATACAAGAGAGGTAGCCTACAAGAGGATTTAAGTTGACAGAACCAAGTTATCTATGTCATTGTCCACATCTGTACAAAGGCCACTCTTGGTGGCCTGATTGAAAAGAAAAGTAAAAAAAAAAAAAAAAAAAAAAAAGTAGCCTAATCTCATAGGTTTAAAGTTGAAACATGTTAGGCTACTTAGCCTACTGTCAAGCCTGCCTGAAAGTCGCGGGCTTTCCCATTGGAATGAATGGTGTCTCGCGACGGTTGTGGCCAGGAGTTTGCCCAACTGGTTGAGTAGGACAACATTAGCAACCAACACAAAATTAACCAATTGGTGACTTGTATCCCATAAACTGCATAACAAATTTCCAGTTGTAAAATGATCCTCACCATGAACGGTGCTAAACGGAACGTAGGCTAGCCTACAACAAAGGGTTAAATTATTTTTTCAACGCTCTGAGTGGTTGGCGGCGGTTAGCCTAGTTATTGTGGTGCAGAGCTTGTGGCGCGTAGCAGCATACATAGCCATGACCAACTTCTTCACTCATCCAATCAGCCCCTACATAAACAATGGCGGAGCAAAGGAAGTACACAGAATTGGAATTTGACAGCACTTTACAATTGAATGAGTGAGAACCTTGCGTGAACTGGACATGGACGGGCAACAGAGATACCACGAGATGGAAAACCCGACTGAAAATCCCAGCAAGGCGGCGGAATATCTAAAGGAGCTCAATAAAATAATCGAAACTCAACAGGAGTTGCTGGAGAAGCAAAAGAATCGTATTGAAGAGCTTGAGCAGCAAGTCACGGATCTTTGCAAAGAAAACGCCTGTCTCAAGGATCAACATCAGCGGCACCTGGCCACCTGCAGACTTCAACAGGGCAATAGCATTTCAACATTAGGAGCCATAAAGGAGAATGTGATACAAGAAAAGTAAGTTTACCTTTTTTATGATACTGTAAACTGAGGTATACAGCTATGTCGCCTTCGGTCAACAGGTCATTTGATTCTCAGATTTGGATTTATGGTAGACTGGGCTGCAGTCACTGAGCAAAGTGTCGATTTATTCCACGGGGCACGGGTGCAGACTATGCCCTGGAGGTTATTTGAACTAAAGACTAACTCATTCAGTATGACCTCATATTCAGTTTTTCACCGAGTTTATCATCTCTCACACAAACGTCCGTTTTGGATACTCCGCGTAATGGTCCGCCTTACTCTGACGCGCGCACCAGCACCGTTTTGTGTAGCAGTTTGATACATCGTGTAGCCATATGAAATAGGCTACAAAACATAGCCTACTGTTTAAATGTTAATGAATAATTTACAGTGTTCTTTAAAAATACATTTGAACAAGTCTTATTGATTTGGTTTCGGTAGGCTATCCAAGTTTAAGCAGCTTGTTCGGTGCATATCTGTGCTCGACCAGCAAGCGAAATACATAGCCTACATCACCTATTCTGATTAGACTATATCTGAAAAAAAGGTGAAGATGTCCCTCTACTCCGTCACTACGTCCACTCTAAACAGTTGCACTGCACTATCAATAGGCTAATGTGTACCCCTAATCCATAGCTGCCTATTCATATGCTAAACATCGTCTACTTGTCAGTGTCTGATAATGTGTATATCACTTGTGGTTTTATAAAGTATGGTTTGTTCTTCTATCTTTAGGCTAGATGATTATCTAATACTGAATAGGTTAATCAAAAATTATGTCCACGAGCGAGCGTGGCGGTTGGATTTAGAATGGATGAACTAAGCCTGTGAACCTTTTTTCTCTGTAGAGGTACAGCCTACTGTCAGGCAAGTGAGCCCATCTATGGATTTTTATTGTAGTAAGCTCCATTGCTTTATTTAATTGCCATGTTTAATCTGTAGCTGTAGGTTATTTATTCGATTAAATGCAGAATGCCTGGTATAAGTATTCTATTACAAGGCTCAGTGTGTGTGGTGGTCTAAGTGGATTTATTGCAGAGATAAGTATTAATCTCGGATATAAAGCCTTTGTGAAGGTGACTGTGCATCATTTCACAATATTATTTGTTAGCCAATCCCCAGCTGGAGGGACTGGGTGGATATACAATACCTCCCTACTCTTTAACGTCAGTCATTCTAGCCTCATGATACACAAAGTCACAGAGATTAACAGATAATTAACTACTCAATTGTACTATTGGATTCATAACTTAATAATAGGCTTTAGCTAATGATTAAGGATAGATCATAGGACAAACAGCCAGGAATAAGCGTGAGTTTGATCATGTCACATTGGAGCCTTGAGTTGAATGGTGCTCTGGTGGGTGTGAAATCTAGTGGATTGAAAATTTGGTCTTTCAGTGATCATGTTTCCTAGATGAGCTTTAGTTCAGCTGTAACCAAGACCAGTGTAACTTAGTCTATGACAGTGTGATGAGATGCTTGGTAAAGAGAACACAATAAGCACATATTTTTGAATATATTTTTCCCAGAAACAGAGATGTTTTTGGGATGTCCCAATTTATCCACCCACAAAGCATTTTCACTGGTAACAGTATGTATGTGTAATACAGTAAAGCCTTTTTGATTTGTGACATAGTGAGTATTTGCTTAAGCGTCTGTTGTGTGTTATTTACATGCATATCTGGGTGCAGATAGCGTGCAAGGCAGCAGCTTGTAGTGTGCTGAGTTTCCCAGGACGTCCCATTTAAGACAAGACCACAATCGCCGCACACTGCCATTGCACAAGTCTAGATACTGTAGCTAAGTACTGTACGTTGTGAAGTTTGAAGTAGGCTACAATGTAATTATAAGTCTTTAGAGGCACAACACACATGCACACACACATGCACACACACATGCACACACACACACACACACACACACTTTGGTATAGTCTTTCCCTGTGTGCTGAGATGGAGTCCTGCCTCTCGTGTCTTTATCAACAGTTTGCCACGTCAGCTGTTCTCTTTGTGCTGACCATACCCAGCCTGCAGTCCTGGCATGGGAAGACCAATGAGGGAGCTGTTCACACAGGCTCCCCTGCATACAAATATCAGAACAGAAGGAGGTGTTACTAGAACTCCAGACAGCACTCCCCACCTTGTCACTGTCTGACATGTTTGCATATTCATTCATGGTTATCAGAATCATCTGATTGGATGAAGGCACAACATACAGATTGCGATGTCAAAAAGGAAATTTGTTTTAGTATAAAAGAAGAGTGCCTGGTAACACTTTATTTTAGGGGGTCGAAATTACCTAGTAATTTCCTAGTAATAAGTTGGTAATTACCTAGTAATTTCTTAGAAATAAGGTTGAAATTACCTAGTAATTTCCTCAAAATAAGGTGGTAATTGTCAAGAAAAAAGTTAAAATTACCTTATAATTTCCAAGGAATAAGGTGGTAATTATCAAGTAATTTCTTAGAAACTAGGTTGAAATTACCTAGTAATTTCCTAATAATAAGGTAGTAATTATAGAAATAAGAAATAAGAAATATATCAGAAATAAGGTGGTAATGTATCAAGTCATTTAATATAAATAAGGTGACAGTAAGCAGCAGTAGTGTCAAAGTAATGAGGTGATACAACTCCTTATGAAGTGGAGAGAATTATCATAAGTTCATTTGAAATAAGGTGATTGTTTCTTAGTAATTTCTTGGTAATTTCTCAGGAACAGCCCCCCAAAATAAATTGTGTTCCTAATGCATAATTTCCAAGTAATTTCTTATGAACAGCCCCCTAAAATAAAGTGTGTTTCTATGGCATAATTTCCATGTAATTTCTTGGTAATTTCTCAGGAACAGCCCCCTTAAATAAAGTGTGTTCCTACTGTGTAATTTCTTGGTAATTTCTCAGGAACAGCCCCCTAAAATAAAGTATGTTCCTACTGCGCAATTTCTAAGTAATTTCTTGGTAATTTCTCATGAACAGCCCCCTAAAATAATGCACAAATATCCTTGAAAAGGCATCCAGCCATTCCTTCCCTGTGTTTCCTTTCCAACCAGTGGTTCCACTCAATGAACTTCAAGTTGATTCTGAGAGCTGCCGGTGTGGGGTAGCTGAACCAGTAGATCGTCTCCTTGTGTACGCCAGGCTCCCTCAATATGTTGGCTGTATGCCACTCTCTCTGGACGCACAAAGTGCCGCCCATGATTCACCTGATAGTGCACGTAACCGTCTTATCTTAGACAAGTAGAACCTTTATCATTTAATATTGTCCTTGCTGAGTCAACTAGCCAGAGAGCCAACTAGCATTAAGCTACTATCTTATGTAAATGTCAGCCAGTCACAAACCATCAAACCTGCCATTCAAAACATGTCTTTCTTTGTACTTTTGAAAGCCATGTCTTTCTTTGTACTTTTGAAAGCCAGATTTTTCTTTAGGAAGCTGAGACATGATGGGGGGGGAGTACTTTTTTACCAAAAAAGAAGAAAAGTAAAAGAATCATTAGTAGCTTTAAAATAAATGTTAATGATGATAGATCATGGCTTATTTTACTTACAGTACTAGAAAAAAGGAAGCAGGCCATACACTGCTTTGTACGTACAAGAGATATTTGGAAGCCCATACACCTCGCATGCTACAATACTACTGTTTGACCATCACCAGCATCCTCAAGTGGCCAGCAAAGCAGAACAGACTTTGCTTCCCCCCCATCTATTTACATGAAATGGTTCGGTCCTGCCCCTAAACAAGAAGCAGGACTTGCAATCACGAGTGAAGAGTGCTGGTGTGGAGCATCATGTCTCAGCTTCCTAAAGAAAAATCTGGCTTTCAAAAATATAAAGAAAGTCAAAGATGTTTTGAATGGCAGGTTTGATGGTTTGTGACTGGCTTACATTTACATAAGATAGTAACTTAATGCTAGTTAGCTCTCTGGCTGGCAAGCTAGCTGGCTGGCTGGCTAGCTGGCTATGATTCGTGCCTAACGTTATGTCTGTTGACTCAGCAAGGACAATATTAAATGATAAAGGTTGATCTAGAATAAGACGGTTACATGCACTACCAGGGGAATCATGGGTGGCACTTTGTGCGTCCAGCAAGAGGGGCACACAGCCAACATATTGAGAGACCCTGGCGTACACAAGGAGACAGATCTACTGGTTCAGCTACCCCACACTGGCAGCTCTCAGAATCAACTTGAAGTTCATTGAGTGGATTCACTGGTTGGCAAGGAAACACAGGGAAGGAGTGGCTGGATGCCTTTTCAAGGATATTTGAGCATTATTTTAGGGGGCTGTTCATGAGAAATTACCAAGAAATTACTTATAAATTGCGCAGTAGGAACATACTTTATTTTAGGGCGCTGTACCTTAGAAATTACCAAGAAATTACCAAGAAATTACACAGTAGGAGCACACTTTATTTTAGGGGGCTGTTCCTGAGAAATTACCAAGACATTACCTGGAAATTATGCCATAGAAACACACTTTATTTAAGGGGTCTGTTCCTGAGAAATTACCAAGAAATTACTAAGAAACAATCACCTTATTACAAATTAACTTATGATAATTCTTTTCACTTTACATGGAGTTGTATCACCTCATGACATTACTGCTGCTTACTGTCACCTTATTTATATTAAATTACTTGATAAAATACCACCTTATTACTTATATTATCACCTTATTTCTAAAAATAACTTGATAATTAGCACCTTATTATTAGGAAATTGCTAGGTAATTTCAACCTAGTTTCTAAGAAATTACTTGATAATTACCACCATATTACTTGGAAATTATATGGTAATTTAAACATTTTCTCTGGATAATTACCACCTTTATTATGAGGAAATTACTAGGTAATTTCGACCCCCCTCAAATAAAGTGTTACCGAGTGCCTTGTAATGTTTGCAGTGTTACCTGTGCACCCTGAGGGATTCTTGGAAGGTGGCCCCTATAGTCTTCTAATGGAGGTCTTCTAGGCCTACTCTTAGCTACCACTTTCTGACTTGAAAGCTTTTTGTATTACATGCTTTATTGTAAAATACACACATACGCCACTGAGCTGTTGCTGTTTCTAACCCAGTCAACAAGGTCATTTGTACACTATTGGACACGAGACCTTGGCTGTGTATGTACAATGTTATCCTTATCAGTACAAGATAATCTAAGCATATCCACCTAGCATTCAGTAAATGTTTCAATGCTACAGTAAATGGCCAACATTTTTAACATAATTGGGACCAAGCTGTGACCCAGTAAATCACACTATCTATAATAAACCCAGACCAGAACACACAACATCAATCCCTCTCTACTTTGCTCTGAGAATCGCTTCATTTTCTCAATACCAGAAAATACTGCATGTTTCTAAGTGGCAGGCCATAGATTCAGTGCTGTTTGACTTGCTCCTATAAACTTGAAATATGCCACTAAAAAGGAAGAAGGACACAGGAGAGATGTAATGTTGTATTCAAGGGTTGATATGCAGGTCTGATAAATTTAAGGAGGCCTGATAAGCTGTAGAGCTGAGCCCTTTGACTGCACTGCACATCACGATGTGCATGTGCATCACAATGAGTACAGAAATGTCATTTCTCTGGAGCATCTGGCCATCAGTGAGAGGACCTACTCCCCTGACATTCTTGCATCACTTCTGTAATTAGACTAGGCATTAACTAGACCACTGGAGTGACATTTGGAAAGTAGGCTCCACTCCAGTGTCCTCCACTTCCATTATGTTCATGGATACCCCAATAAATCTAAGTGCCTACTATGGTAAAGCTGGAAACCCATGCCATTCACTTTTGAGTGCCAGGTGCAGCAGTCTAATGTCAGTGTGGATGCAATGTATAGAAACAGCGGATAAAGTGGCCCCTGTCTCAAAAGCCTATATTAAACTTTGTAGACAATATTGCTGACAGATATGCAATTTGGGTAATACTTTTGCTTAGGTGTACATTAATTGCTATGTACTATAACTACATCTCCCACCTGCATAGGGCTGGGTATTGGTACTTGATACCTTGTAGTACTGGATCGAAACAAACTGATCCTTTTTGTATTGATATCTAGGAAAAAAAGACGTTGTAATATGGTCCAATCACCGCAAGCGTTCT
The DNA here is from genome assembly GCF_949987555.1 of Borostomias antarcticus. Taxonomy (NCBI): domain Eukaryota; kingdom Metazoa; phylum Chordata; class Actinopteri; order Stomiiformes; family Stomiidae; genus Borostomias; species Borostomias antarcticus. The sequence continues at coordinate 7,627,131 of NC_140240.1, forward strand.
TCAATTTAATGCGACGCGTGATTGGCCCATTACGGCAGACAGCTACAATCCGTCTGGTGAAATCGACTGCAACTGTGAGTTGTTGACACAGTTTAGCACGCTGAGGTAATGCCACCAAAACGCTCAAAGGTATGGTTATACTACACGCCTATAGCGTATGGTAAAACTAAATGCATAAAAATGCGGATATCCCCCATTACCTAGCTAGCTAGCTAGCTAGCATTAGCAACTCTACTGTAATGCATTGCTTAGTGCATTGGTTACTTAGTGGTAATTTTAACTTCTGTAGCAGCGAAATGTGTTTAGGCTAACGTTGTTAACTAATGTTATTAGGGATGCACCGATGCATCGGCCGAACATCGCAACAATCACGTCTTTTTTGTTGCAAAATGTAGCCTACCAAGCTGCAGATTCGGAGCAGATCTGTGACGTAACGCCGCAAATGCACGTGTAGTTTGCTTTCAAATTAAAGTGAAATAAAAATCGGCGTTTTGGAACCAAACACTTCAGTTCTTTGTTTCCTTGGCACAAAAGGTGGAATAAAAATAAAATAAAATAAACATTGGCCATTGACAGAATTTTGCAATCGGTGCATCCCTAAATGTTATGCTTAATGTTAAGACCCCCCTAGGCCTACTACCACTACAACTGCTACTGCTGATGTTGCCACCCACAGCAGCAGCCTTGACACACCGTTCACATTAGCTGCAAGGTCACGGATGACTAAAAAATGTGTAGTCACTGTCAGTAGTTATGTAAGGGACAATCAACGAGTAGGTGTGCGTTAAACAGTTTTAAGGCACGATGTGGAGGCGAAGAGTTGCCTCTGCTTAGTGCCTTAAAACCGTTTAACGCACACCTATGAGTTGATTATCCCGCTTATACCATGGCCCCACATGCCAAAGACAAATAAATATGTGACATTTACTCAGATTTTCTACATTAAAATATAAAGAAATGTAATGTATGTGTTGCTCATTGCTTAGTGTCATTATAGTCCCTAACTGCTAAATCACATTGCTATGGAATTACAAATTGAATATCATATTTCTTGGAGGAACAGCGATGACATCCAATAGTTAACATGGGTTTGGAACCGTAAGTGAAATGGAAAGTGTCCGTTACCTTTTCTTTCAGCAATGTCTCTCAACCCTGGATACGACCTAGCAACCAAACAATGAGCCTAGCAACCCAAACTAGCTAATTCCATAGCCTACTGTTCCCATATATCTATGACTGTAGCTACCTGATATTGCTAGATAGCAATGAGCGAAGTGAAGGCTTCTGCATATTTGCTGTGCAACATATAAATCGTCCAGCTGTCAAACCTAGTTGCCAACAAACTATGTATGATAGCCAGATTGTCCTCAACTCCAAAAGTATGTCTTGGTATATCACTGTCAGTCGTATCTTACGTTCATTGCGAGTTGATTTGCGAGGACGGGCTGTGTCATATCATTATGTGAAGCAACAGGGTATTAGAATCCAGCAATTGCCTCTTCACACTGTGATATATTTGGATGCCGTATATACTGTAAATGAATAAACGAGGCGGAGACCGTTTTCCGTCTGGCTTCTTTTACTGCAACTCTACTGACGTTACAAAATCATATTTGGCTACCTCACCACTAACGTGCACCACCACATTATAACACAAAGTGAAAAAATAGTTTTTGATTTGGGGACAGTGAGGTGTCTGGCTATCATAAAGAGTTTGTTGGCAAATAGATTTGACAACTGGACAATGGATGCGTTGCACAGCAAATATGCAGTATCCAACGTCCATGGCTAGCTAGCAATGGTACAGCAGGCTATGGGATTAGCTCATTTGGGTTGCTGTCAAAGCCGGCGCATTAATTTAGATCGGTAATTAAACTTCAGCCGAACTACGTGTGCGTATACACTAGGGATGGGAATTTCGACTAATTTTAAAACCGAGTAACCTAACCTGATCCTACTCGAGTAAACCGATTAGGACTACTCAAAAATAAGATTACTCAAAAAAAGCGCATTTAACCCCGGCCCCCTCGGAGGGGAATACGTTTTTTTCCGCCGTTATTACCGTAGCGGTGCTTTCATGTCTCGTCCATGCCCTTGCAAATAAACATATTTAAAAGCCGATGTGTGGTTGGATGCATAACTTATCATCAGATTGAATAACCCACAGGTTTTCATGAAGCTATCGGAATCTAAAAACACAGCCTTTTAATGTGGATGCACTGCCCAGCTCATAGCCTATTATCGTTAGGCTACTCTGAAAACTCTAAGCCTACAATATGCAACCAGACCTCTAATTTACTAATCAAAATTAAGTATTAAACCAAGCCTTTACTGCCAATGCCGGATAACAAGTGAATGAATTTTTAGCGTTATCTAAAAAGCACCGCGGCACTCACTGCCTATTTCCAATTTATTGGACAATAATGGATGTTTCGTCGTCAAGCCTTCATTAGAGAAATGTCCATGCAAAACTAAATAGATTTATTGAACAACAGGCCTATTCATTCAATATTTCTTTATAGCAGGCTGGAAAACTATAGGAGTAGGCTATACGCGCATGGACCTGTGCTGGTACTCGCTGTCTTTTTCAGCACCACCTCGTTACCAACATGATTAGACTACCGCAAAATGAGGGGAGTGCTGCTTGGAGCCAGAGTACAAAGTCCACTCACACCACTGCCTAATATGCACAGTATGCAGATAAACAACATCAGAGACCCGGTACCAGCGTTTAATTGTCAAAACAAAACAAATGAAGTGGCATATATACTCACTAGTTCTCTCATAGGCTACCTACGCTGTGAAAGTCCGAGGCTCGATCCATAAGATGCTTTAACGCTATGCAAAACCACGGTGTAGTTTGATCCGAAAATGCTTAACAGTATGGAAAACCGAACCATGGACAGCTAGCATTAGCAAGCCCATGGGCTAATTATTGCTAGTTCGTGACCACTTAACTTTGCACCCAAGAACTGTGTCCAAGTAAATAAATATAGCTTTTAAAACGTAACCAGTTAGCTGGCTAGACAGTAGTCAACTAGTAATCAGTCATCACTGCCCCTGACAACTGGCTGCATTTATTATTTTTACGATCGGTGCACTTTCAGATATTCAGTTTAATAAGCAGGCAGGGGTTCCCCCGGGATCCCCAGACAGCTGACGAGTCATGCCCTATCTAATATCTGATCATTGGTTGCCTGAAAGAGCCGCAGTGACGTTGGCAGCGCCTTTCTGAAAAGTTGAGATGGCAATGTTTTCAAAAAGCCGGAGTGCTCAAAAAAAGACTCGGTATACAGCGCTTTTCTCCAGGCAGCCGCCAACGCTCTATCCTCTTTGGTAACAATTGAAGAAGGGCACAGGCGCTCAGAAATGCGCTTTCACGGCCAAACATGCCATATTGTATAGCCTTTGGATTAACCGAGTAGTGTTTATTTTCCGACTAGCAGATTGCCTACTCGGGTAATCGAGTACTCGGTTAACCGTGCACATCCCTAGTATACACGGTTTTAACGCACGTTTGCTGGCCAATCAGAAAAGAGTATTAACCCAGGCCATGGTATTAATTGTAATAAATGCAGTTTGATACTCTTTTAAACACTTTCAAACATGTATTCTTGTAAAAAATATTTGAATGTGGGAGGATTGATGGCATTTTACACAACTGAATGCTTCCATTCACATGATGGTTATGGAATGGAAAAAATGCAAAAAAGAAATTCAAAGTATCGATTTAAGTATTCAGTTGGTATCGGTATCACTTTAAGGGTACTGGTATTGGTACTGGTATCGTAATTTTTTAAATGATACCCAGCCCTACACCTGCAGTAACAACATTGCGGTATGGTCAGTGGAACAAAGTATTGGGGAGGGGGGCTGTCCAGGGGTGAGTGGATGTGGCAAAAGGGCAACTGAAGGTTGTGTTACCATCCACTTACACCTGGAGAGCCCCCCCCTCCTATACCTCATTCTACCTGTGTAATAACCTAAACTGTAATACTGTACTATACAGTTACTGATGACGTCAACAAATCTGTCTCCAACAACTCCTATAACTGCAATGTTATTGTTTTGCATGTTGGTGTTGCTGCTGCTGCATGTTGTGGTTGCTGCATGCTATGCAGTTATTTGGTTATTGGACATCTACAGTAAGGTATTACAGCAATTTACTGTGGCACAGTTACACTTGCTATTCATTCATCTCAGCTTTGTTACAATTAGGCTTTAATTCGTGTGCAGGTTCAATGAACTGCCAGTCATTACACTAGAAAGGCATGTTATTGGCCATATTTAGTGGGTTGAATCCCTGGATAATTAACTGTATGAATAAGAATTCAAAGTAGCCCTGGGCTAGTGTGAAATATGCAGTCTGAAATATACATGGGTTGCATTTAAGGCAAAAGCTACAATATTTCATATTCTGGAGAATCTTTGTTTATGAAACCCAAGGGTGGTCATTGTGGCATGTACTGTATTAAAACATCTAGACAGATGTTGTATGATCTGTCAAAACACATGCATTACAGAGAGTTTAACATTTTCTATAAATGGTTTGAGCTAGTTATTATGCCGCCGCCCGGCACAGCCGTGGCCGGATGGTGTTATGTTTCCGGGTTGTCCGTATGTCCGTCCGTCCCCTTCTTTTTAACGCGATATCTCAAGAAAGGCTTGACGGAATTTCTTCAAATTTGACCAGATTGTCCAGCTGGACTCAAGGATGAACTGATTCGATTTTGGTGGTCAGAGGCCAAGGTCACCGTGACGTCACAAAAGGCATTGGCCTGGTGAACGTGACACCTCAGGAGGGCTTGAGGCTTACTTTACTATCAAGTTTTAACTAGCTTTATGCAACTAGCGATGCAGTTAACGTCATCTGAGTTTCATACATTAATGCTATCTCTTACGAGGTTTAGCCTAATCGAGTTATTCTCATAATCAGAGTAAGCAATATTCACATTTTCACACCTCTTCAATCTGAGGTTCGACTATCGGCCGGACCCTCCTTTCCAGCACCTTGGAGTACACTTTCCCTGGGAGGCTGAGTAATGTGATGCCTCTATAATTGGCACACACCCTCTGGTCCCCTTTTTTGAATATTGGGACCACCACCCCAGTCTGCCACTCCTTTGGCACTGACCCGGACTTCCACGCAATGTTAAAGAGGCGTGTCAACCAAGACAGCCCCTCAACACCCAGCGCCTTCAGCATTTCGGGAGGGATCTCATCAGTCCCTGGGGCTTTGCCACTGTGGAGTTGATTGACTACCTCAGTGACCTCCTCCAGCGAAATTGACGATGACCCCCCATCATCTTCCGGCTCTGGCTCGATCATAGAGGGTGGATTAGTCGGGTTCAGGAGTTCCTCAAAGTACTCCTTCCAACGCTCAACAACCTCCTCAGTTGAGGTCAGCAGTGTCCCTTCCTTGCTGTATACAGCTTGGATGGTCCCCCGCTTTCCCTTCCTGAGGTGTCTGATGGTCTTCCAGAAACACTTTGGTGCCGACCGAAAGTCCTTCTCCATGGTTTCTCCGAACCCCTCCCACACCCGCTGCTTTGCCTTGGTCACGGCCGAAGCCGCAGCCCTCCGGGCCAGTCGATACCCTGCAACTGCTTCTGGAGTCCCCCGGGCTAACATATCCCAGAAGGCCTCCTTCTTCAGTCGGACGGCTTCCCTGACCACCGCTGTCCACCACGGTGTCCTAGGGTTACCGCCCCTTGAGGTACCTATGGCCCTCAGGCCGCAGCTCCCAGCCGCAGCTTCAGCAATGGAGGCTTTGAACACCGACCACTCATGCTCGATGTTTGAACATGGTGTTTGTTATGGACAAACCGTGACTAGCACAGAAGTCCAACAACAAAACACCACTCGGGTTCAGATCGTGGTGGCCATGCCTCCCAATCATGCCCCTCCAAGTTTCTCCATCATTGCCCACGTGGGCATTGAAGTCCCCCAATAGGACAGTGGAGTCCCCTGCAGGAGCCCCAAATAGGACTCCACTTAGGGTCTGCAGGAAGGCTGAGTACTCTGAACTGCTGTTCGGTGCATAAGCACAAACCACAGTCCCCCCCCCCCACAGTCCTAAGGCACAGGGAGGCGACCCTCTCATCAACTGGGGTGAACTCCAGCACAGAGGCGCTCAGCTGGGGGCTAGCTAGTATAGCCACACCTGCCTTACGCCTCATACCGTGAGCAACTCCGGAGAAGAACAGCGTCCAACACCTATCCAGGAGTTTGGTTCCAGTGCCGGTGCTGTGCGTGGAGGTTAGCCCCACCAGGTGTAATTGGTATCGCTCCACCTCCCTCACAAGCTCTGGCTCCTTCCCCCCCAACGAGGTCACGTTCCATGTCCCCAGAGCCAGCCTCTGCCGCTCGGGTCCAGTCCGTCGGTGCCCACCGCTTTCACTGCCACCTAGTTGGCAGCGCACCCGACCCCGACAGTTCCTCTCGTGGGTGGTGGGTCCACGGGATGGAGGATGAGATGGTGTCTCCACGTCGCTTTTTCAGGCTGGTCCCGGCCGGGCTCCGTGGTAAGCCCGGCCACCAGGCACTCGCAGGCGGGCCCTCCGCCCTCCTTCTGGGAAACCATCACATAGCCTGAAATCTGTTATAGACACCAGGCTAGGAACGGGTGCCACCCCTTGTATTTTTGGTTAGGTTAGATTTTTGCTTAGGTAGGTTAGATAGCTCATTTATATTAATTGCTTTGATTTGGCACCATTCATGGTTCCCTTGTTCCCTGTTGTGATCCTTTATTTAGCCTTTAAATAAAGAAAGTGGCATGTATTTATGCTTTATCTGGATTTTGTGTTGCGCACATCCACCGTTGTCTTAGTGTTAGGCCCTGCATCACCCTAGGCATTACAGGGTTGTAACACTCGAGAACGGCTGGACGGAATTTCTTCACATTTGGCAAGAATGCCCAGTTGCACTCATGGATTAACTGTCAAAGGTCAATATCACTTGATTTAAAGGACATGGCCAAGATTTTGGGAAATACGCTTGTTTTCCATCTTCCCTGGGGTTAGACAAGCAGTATGAAGCATTTTCAACTCATTTTCAATTCACTGTGCGTGCAATATGGAGTGGAGAGACCTGGATCGATTAGCCTAGCTTAGCGGCATTCACTGGTACCAGGTCAGGCCGATTAGCCTACTTTCCAAATGTCACGAAATAACCCCCCAATACAACTCCAAAACTATTCTGTTTAGAGTTTTTAATGTGTGTATTTACCACGTTGAGTGATCACAATTTTTAATTAAACATTTTCGTTTTCTAAGCAGAAATACTCTGAACTATTTTTTTTAGAACCAGGCATAGGGATTACACGCATCACTCCAAACGCGTAGCATTGTGACTAGCTATGTATCGATGTAAACAAATGTGCGTTCCAACGAGCGAAGTGGATTTCATCAGCTCGCACATAGTTAGATGCTACAATAGACTAGCTTGTATCTAGATACACCGTCCAATTGTGATCACTCAACGTGGTAAATACACACATTAAAAAATAGTTTAGGAGTTGTATTGGGGGGTTATTTCGTGACATTTGGAAAGTAGGCTAATCAGCCTAACCTGGTACCAGTGAATGCCGCTAAGCTAGGCTAATCGGTCCAGGTCTTGCCATTCCAAATTGCTTGCACAGAGTTGAAAATGCTTCATACTGCTTATCTAACCCCAGGGAAGATGGAAAACAAGCGTATTTCCCAAAATCTTGGCCATGTCCTTTAAGGTCAAGTTCACAAAACATGTTTAGAGCAACCTGACTTGTGGCAGATGCATACATCCGCGAAGCGGTATTTCTAGTTTATTTTAGTTTTCTGTAAGGTAAACCGAGCATACAGTAGGAAACTGGAAAATGTGAATGGGAAAAAAAAACATAATATGAAAAGATAAAAGATAAAATAAAAAGATGACTGTGGAAGCAAAGTAAATTGTTTAATAGGTGGTAGAATCAAGATAGATAATTCTATAGATTTGGCTGAACAGTGAAATCACTGGAAATCAGTATGAACTATTCAGTATAGAATTTTGTGTTTCTGTGAGGTTACGTTTGCCAGAGTTTGTCATAGTATTGTTGCGAGCGAGAATTCTTCAGGCTCTCTGAAATCTGCTGAGGAGAGTAGGGATGCACGATATATCGGCAATCATACCGGTATTGGCCGATGTTAGTCATTTTTTAATTTATCGGTATTGGTCCGATGTGCAAAACAGGGCAGATGTGAACTGCCGATAATTATTTCAATCTACAGTAGCTGCTGTTGTGTGTGGTGTTTTTGAGAAGAAACAATGTACTTAATCTATGATTTAACGGCTTTTCCAAATGTTTTGGAGATAGAGACAGTGTTTCCATGTGTTTTTCCGTATAACATCTGATTATCATATAAACTTTTAGTTTGTTTCGTCTTCATACAGATCATATCGACATCTGTAAATATTGGTTATCGGTCATATAAGCAATGTTAATATCAGTATCGGGTACATTTTTCATATCGGTGCATCCCTAGAGGAGAGGCTTGGGCATTTTCGATAGAGTTGGTGCTACTTGATCTTGTCACTTGTGTGCCTCTTTCTTTACAAATTAAAATGAATTTAAATGACTGACAGTGAGTGAGTAATCTAGCCTGGGTCCAGGCCTTCGAATCCGCCCACTCCATCAAATTTGTCTGATTCTTGTGAAGATCTCAAGGGAGTGTAACGAGTTGACAATTCTGTCTGATATCAGGCTAAAAGCACCTACTGACCCTGAAGTCTTATTTGTTCATGTTCACTCAATACATCTGTGATGGAAACTATTTCTCTACATTCTGCACAAATGGCAAAATTAATTATTATTACAGGATCAATGGAAAATGCATCATCCTTTTTCTTTAGACATAGAAGAACTTCAAGAGTTGACCGTAGATTTTCTGCTGAGGTGGCTGTGTCTATCGATCATTCTATGGCAATGTGGGCGCATGGGCTATTGTTCACTGTGGCGGAACACTGCAAATTAGAACTCCTGTCAAGAAAACTGTGATCTCTGTGGCACAGCTTCAGGATTTAAATGAGCACAGGCTTTGGGGCAGATAGAACAGTCCGGGGTTGACAGAACTTTGAGTTGTGTGATAAGTAAGGGATAATACACAATGAGTTGTGCTGTTATCGAAAATAATGCACGACACGGGGGCTAATTACCCCACAAGGCGAAGCCAAGCTGCCATGAATGGTTTGCTTCCACAAAACGCATTTTTCTGCGTGGCTGGAAGCCAGCGCACCTAGTATAGCGTTTGTCGGGTTATCACTCCCTCCCTCCCTTACTCCCAACAATGTTGGCCTGCATCTCTCTGTTGGCACCACAAGAGGTAGTAGTCCCAGCACACCAAAGTCAAGAAGGACACCAAAATTAACCCGCTGATCTCCACTGCAAGTAGAGTAGTGGTCAGAGCATTGGACTCCCACCCAGGAGACTGGGGTTCAAGACCTGGTGGGGATGACTTTATGGGATTATACCCCAAACCTCCACACGTTCATCCTTTCACTCCAACCTTTACCTACATTCCACAAGCGGGACATTCTCAGAAGGGTCATTCAGACAGACTTGTTAAGACGTAGTACTTGCACCAATCGTACGTTTCGCCGTTGGTCTAAATTGAACAGACACGGATTGGTGTAACAGATTTCGTTCCGTCTTTTGAGGTAGTGATATTCCCGCAACGGCCCGACTCCCCTTTTCGTCTGAATGGTGCGTTCTGCCAACACGGAAGACTACTGAAGAACTGCTGATTGTTCACGCCTCTTAAATGCGGAGGCGCGGAATGCTATCTAAACAAAGAGCTTCCACGGAAATATTACACCTCTATCTAAATGGGCAGAGCGCAGATATTGTGGGTCCATTGCGGGACCTATTTGCAGCAAATTTGCAGAAGCTCTGTCTAAAAATGCCTAGAGATTACCATCTACTTACTTCACCACCTAAAGGGAAGTGCATACAGCAAGTAATGACTTTTGTCCAGAAACAGAAGTTGAACCAATTGCAGCAAAATAGCTCACGTTACAGGAATCATCAGTGTAACTGCTTTAGCCACTGACCGCTACCATTAACGTTATGGAAGCTACTGCTACTTGTTGTGAGCTCATGAGCTAATTGGCTATCCTGCTCTTATTGTGCTGGATTAGCATTGGAAGAATTGGAACTGATGTGTCCAGGCGACAAGACCTATCTTAATTTATCAGACATTATTTAATGTAATTTCAATTCACAGCTATTTCAGTGGCATGACTAGCCTTCCGTTCCGTCCTACCAGTCCTGAACAGAAACAAGCCACACACACACATAAGCCAGGCTGGACCTGGCCTGGTTCAGTAACAGCAGCACACCTCAGAGTGTATTATCTCACTTATACCATAGCCACTTGCCAGAGACAAAAAACATGCCATATACTCATATTTTTTCTACATTCAAATATAAAGAAATATGCTATTTATGCTTTTCTCACTGCTGAGTTTTATTATAGTCCCTATGCGCTAAATCACCTTGCTATGGAATTGCAAATGGTATATCATATTCCCTGGAGGATCCGCATTGACATCTAATAGTTCACATGGGCTTGGAACCGTTTAAGTGAAATGGAAAGTGTCCGTTACCTTTTCTTTCAGCAATGTCTCCCACCCCTGGACACAACCTAGCAACCCAAACCAGCTTATACCCATAGCCTACTGTACAGTATCTGATACTACTACCTAGCCATGAGCGACGTGTAGGCAATGGAAACATTCAGTGTCAATTTTGAGTTGTTCTATCTGTCCTGTAGCCTACCACTCTGGTTTATCATCACCACTTTTGCAACTCGCAGTTGCACAGCAAAGGTAGACTACACTTCGTTCATGGCTAGCTAGGTTGGTCAGGAGTATTAGTTTTGGTTGCTAGGGCTAATTGTTTGTTGTTTTGAAACTCCATAGCAACGTGATAGTTTTATGATATATCTTTCTTGGTGGAGTTCACTAAAATCAATATAAAACACTGAAATAGTAGGTATTTATCCCATAAAGGTTTCCCGATGATGTAACCGTTGTATGAAAGCAATAACTCATAAGAGGGTGTGGTATATGGCCAATATACCACGGGCTGTGGTGTGGTCATAGGCACAAGGCACCGCATGCATCATAGCAGTGGACTGTTGTTCGGTCATATTTATTTGAGTGTTAAATAGGATGTAGGCTATTACCATTGCCTCACACAAATCACTGTGTGCACAATACAGTACTCTCATTGTGTTTTAGAGTGTCAATTGTATTGATGAAGTTAATGTACCTGGCAGCTATTGGCAAAATATGTTCAAATGACAGTTCCTCCTATTATTTGTCTTTAACTTACAGTTGAAGTGGATCATCAGCATGATGAAATGTAATAATGGCTGCTTCATACTGAGGAGTCATGTGTCCATGTGTACTGTACGTATGTGCAGTAGTGCATCACAGTAGTGCATTGTGCATGGATACAGTAGTGTCCGAAGCACAAAACAGATTACTTCAAGATCTGCACCCAACGTTGCTTTCCATTTGTGAGAGGGTGATCACATTTTCCCTGAGATCTGAGTGTGTAAATGGAGGCCATCTATCACTCAGCCATGGCTGAGGGCCATGCCCTTCCTTTGGCTCCCTGCTGCGTTCTCTGGCCAGACCGCAGGTCCATTACCATTAGTGTGTTTAAAATGACATTTAGCAAAATCCTCTAGCTGATATGAGTCACGCAATGTTGATTAGCCCAAAAGGTAGTCTATTGACATATGGAGTCCAGTTGCAAAATGTAACTTGAAATAGATAAGCTTAGGACTGTCTATGCCACACGATGGAGTGCCTCCTATGCACACTGCTGACAGAGCTAGGCCCAGCTAATTGACTAATTGATCTTGCAGTTGACATTGCAGTCCTTTATTACATTCACCACCGAGTCTGCTATCTGGCTACAGACCTGACAGAGAGCCATTTGTCTATCTGAGGACAAGTGCACAGAGAACGCAATCATGATTGGCGCTTACTGGAGTTAAGAAATAAGTTGTCTTACCATCCAGAAGCTGCACTAGAAATTTCCTGTCAAGATGTGTAACTGATACTTATTTTGGAGAATGGAGATGTACTAATTAATAGTCATATTTTCATATGGAAACACAATTTCAAGACTAACATTAGGTTATACATTCTGTTATGGAATGCCTTGTATTGGAGAATGGTGTCGGGGCTGTCAGTCTCTATGTTTGTGTGGGATGAGGGCATATTGAGGTTAAATTAAACAGATTTTTCAGCAAATCAATTACTGACATGTTGAGTGGCTTGGTTTTCCTTGTGACATCAGTTGAGAGGCATTGTTCAGTTTACTGTTGTCTTTACAAATCTGTAAAGACAAAAATGCATCTTCATATTGTTACATCAGATGTGAGCTCATTGCTTAAGAAATGTATAAGTAATGTTGAATCTGTCTGTGTTTTAATCTGCCACATTTCCTGCATTGAAGGTAGGACATCAAATCACAGAGCTCATTTACTTCAGCCACAAACCAAGGCTTCAGGGGAAACAGGAATGATCTGTTTTTTCTGAAATAGAGAAAACCGCACTTCATTACTTGTCTTACTGTCTCTTTAAAAATAACACATTACCTCCCTTGTTAGGCTGCTGCTAATAAGGAAGTAAATGCTCTCAATGTCATTGGTATCACAAAACAGGTAATAGTCTGTGTACTGCATGCACTAGACTAAACTATACCAGACTGGGAATCCTGAATGAAATTATGATAGTAGCCTACTGGGTTTGAGTCACTACTCAAAAAATAAATACATTGTATAGTCCTCGCCACTGATTTGCAATGTGAAGGCTTATCTAAAACACATCACCTATATTTCAGAGAATATCTGCCATTGTGTCTCAACTGAGCAAACACTCAGTAAATTATAGTTATTAGCCTACTATTATTAAGTCATAAATGCTGGAGGGCAGTCAAAGAGCAGACTGGAGAGAGTTTAAATCTTAGCATCTGATGCTGTGTTTTAGAAACACTAAGCTATTATTGTCATGTTTTGCCAAAGAACAGAGACAACCTCAGCCTTTTATTCTCTGTGACATTTGATAATGCTGTACAGGTCCAGGCTGGCTAGAATGGCCAGGTTATCTCCTGCTCTGGGGTGCTCGATTTCTTTGGCATGAAATTCGAATTTAATGGGCTTCAGTCCAGCAACCCATTGATTATCATCAAGCAAAACATATTCATATCTCATTTCAAATTTAGAAAGAAAAAACCCTGCACATCACTGTGTAGTGGCCACTTACTGTGTTCAAACTGAGTGTTGAAGACTGTAGCCCCTGTGCCCTCCATGTGAGACTGCGTGTGTTTGTGGGAGGGACAGGACAGTGAGCATCAACGTCAGTATTAGACCACGGGTCCTCTGGATTGATCTCTCCTTGCAGGAGATCTGTCCCCATGCTCTTGGGGTAAGCCTGACACCTCTGCCGCAGCCCTGCAGGCTGCTTCTCTCTCAGCAGGCTCCCTGCCAGTCTCCAGGCCTGCAGTGCCTTTGTAAACCACAGCCCCTCATCCCAGCCCACCCAGCAGAGACTGTCCCTCCATTCTCCACAAGCTGAGGACTGGCCCAGAGAGATCAGTGCTGCTCAGCTGTGTTCTCCCCCAAGGCTCCTAGTCCCCCTCACCCCGACCCATAGAGCTGCAACGGATTCATGCTCACGGTTCGGATTGTATCCCGGTTTTGAGTAACGGATTGGATCATTTTTCGGATCAGCAAAGAAAAAAAGGGAGACAGTGGGAGAAGTTTGCTTTCCAATTATTCTGCCAAAGTGCTCTTGTGCATGTGACTTACAGTAAATGATGTGGGAGGCTTTTCAAGTTCTTCCGATCTAGCTCTATGCTAGCTATGACTCACTTTTTGCAACATGAAATTCAAAAATTTGGATTGAACATGCCCCCTTCACATGAACACACAAGCTTTTTTTGCATAATGAACCAATTGTTGCGCTTTAGACTAAAACAGTACGTGCATTTGAGAGTATGGGAGTTTTTTGGTGTCTTTATTGAAATTGTAATGCATTTTTCAAAAGGCAATTCAATGTTCTATTTTGTCATGCAATTTGAAAATGCAAATTGGGATTGCATTTTCATTTTCAACTTTTGCGTGCATTATTTCACTCAATATTAAAATTAAAATGCAATCGTGTGATTTGCAATTACATTTTCATGTACCAGTTATGTATGGAAGTTTGAAATGCAAATGCAAGAATGCAAATGCATTCTCATAAAAGGTTTTTGGCCTCTTTATTCAATGTGGCAATGCAAATGGGATTGCATTTTCATTTTCAACTTTTGCATGCATTCTTTAACTCAATATTGAAATTAAAATGCAATCGTGTGATTTGCATTTACATACTGCATGTATTGAAGTTTAATATCCAGTTCACTATGCAATTTTGCAGTAGTGGATCTAAAGCGAGAATGCATTATTAAGGTTAATAAATCCTTTATTATGCACTTATTAACAGTTAACTATGCAATTTTGCAGTAGTGGATCTAAAGTGAGACAATGCATTATTAAGGTTAATAAATCCTTTATTATGCACATTGACATCAAATGCAACATCATTCCTAGTTGTATCATGAAGCCGAGTCGATGTGTAGACACTTTTGTGATAGCCATTTCTCACAAAGACTGCACTCTAAGAGCAAAGTACTACAGAACCCACTATTCTGAGGATCTATGGTAATTTTAAGTCCAGTCCCTGCACAATTAGGACAAATCAACCCAGTTATCAGCTCATTCAAATGCGCTGCATCTCCCTGCTGCTCACTCGACATGCTAACGCTAGCCTCATCTCCCTGCTGCTCACTGGACATGCTAGCACCGGCTAATGACAACTTGCGCGAATAGGCACTTTTTGTCTCATAAATGTAATCCTTTCCATTTAGTTTCTCTTGTTTCCTGTTCAACCTTGCAAGCAAACACTGTTGTCATTGTTGCTTAGTACACTTAGAACGCTTCACAGATGGCATTGTTTGGGTTTGAGATCAGGAAGTGGAAACGTGTCACATGAACCAATCACGTTCTCAGAAATCAACAACAGCCAATGAGATTTCACGCTTAGCATCAAACCCGCCTTTGTCTTTCCATGATTAGTTGCTGATACAAATAAAACTATTAGGTTTGGTTGCGATAACATTGTGCTAGATAGAGAGACCTTTCCAACGATACCTGGCATGTTATGGTCCATGGTAACGGTTACGGTATGGCATGTTGCGTAAGAATGCTAACTTTTGGTGATTTTAGGAAGAATCTACAGACGCAAACAGACTAAAGGAAGTAAAATAAACATCTAACAAACTAGCACAAAATCTAAAATTTGACCAGGGCATTGAAAAACGATGTTTTCACCTACCGTGTCTCCCCTTAATTAACGCTTATTACGGATGGTTACTATAAAGCGCTTCCGTGGATTATTTCCCCCATCTAGTGTCTAAAGATAAGAACTGCAACAACACGTGTTGGTTGCCAAAATGCCCGAGAATGCACTGTTTCAGTCATACTGTGATAAGATCTTAACTCCGAGAGGAACATACCGTTACACTAATCAGTAATCACAATAAAGTATTTCAGAGTGCCATGTAATAAGTTAGGCTACGTTAGATGCTGTAGTGTGGAGATAGCGTTAGGTCTGGCTATGCAGATTCCAAGAAAGATAACGATAGCTAGTTAGCTAGCTTACCGGTCTAGTAGAAAAGTAGCCATGTCATCATGCAACTTTATCCCATGAAACTCCATAAACTCCGTCCAATGAGCAAAGGCTGGCCCGATATTTATCCGACTTGTGCTCCTGATTCGGTCACTGAGCTTTTGACATTCGTATCGCATGGTTCGCCGGGGCTCAGGCAGAGAAGCAGGATGACTAAACTCAGCCATTTTACCAAACGTTTAGCCAGCTGAAAAGAGTGAGCGGAAGTGGACGGAAAAGCTGCCGTTTTATAGTCGCACACACATTTGATGCTAACCAACATCTATAATGCTGCTAATTCATGGAAGTATAACGTTAGCTGGCTACTGCTAATCTCAGTGGTAAAGCTAGAATAGTAGGCTACCTGGCAACCCAGCGCGCAGTACCAACGCTGTAATACTATTGGCTGGTATGATATCAACAGAGTGTCATTGTCGGGCCGTCAAAATTGTAATTTAATAATTTCAGACAAAATATCATTTTTTATGGAAAAGCAATACTTTTACTCTGCAGCCTTCGCAAAGCCCTATGGATGTATTATATTGGAAAGAATGTTTATTTTAATCCACATATTACATATTATACCTTTAATATTGAGTGAAAGAATGCACGTAGAAGTTGAAAATGAAAATGCATTGCGATTTGAATAAAGAGGCCAAAAACCTTCCATGATAATGATAATGCAATCCCTCATTGGATTTCAAACTTCAATACATGCAGGTACATGAAAATGTAAATGCAAATCACACAATTGCATTTTAATTTTAATATTGAGTTAAAGAATGCATGCAAAAGTTGAAAATGCCGTAACTCTGGAACTAAGTCAAAGGATGATCTTGGGCTCTAGACCGTTTTCAACCCCAAGGCATTCATTTCTCAGTTTATTGGACATCTCCCTGTCACTCTTATGTCAAAAAACACAATATGGGGGGCAATTTGGGTCACCGTTCTGGCTTAAAAGTGACTTAAAATAGTTTGGGTGGAAAACACAATTACACTTAACAGTTGCGCTTACATGCAATCCCCCAGACCCAGCAAGTTTTATTCCAGCCCGCCGAAATGTCCTTTTACGGGGAGTATTAAAGTTCATATCTATCTAAACGTGGCCTGCTCACTGCAGCTTTTGTCCGTTTGTCAGTCCCTCCCCATAATCCGAGATCCCAGAACCCAGTGAATGGGGCTGGGAATGGAATTCCAGAATCAAAGTGTGGGTGCCATATTGGACAGATCTGGAAGATATCAGCAGGGATGCTCACAGCTCCTCCACTTGCAGGTTGCCTGTAAGGGCAACAGTAAGGGCCATCAAGCTGGAATTCGCTGTAGCACGTTGTACAAGTGCAAGGGAGGCTGCACTACGCCCAAGAGTAGTAAGTGTGAGTTGGCAGCAAGTAATATCTTATAGTGAAAGAACGCAATTATTTCTGAATAAATACGCTGCTGTTGTTTTGGTCCGCCCTGCTTCCGGTGATCCTCACCGTCATCCACCACCACCATGGACCTTGCCCCTCTCACCCTGGACTTCTCACCCCCTGACCCTGGACTTCCCTGCCTGTTCCTGGACTCCCTATCCCTCTCCCTACCCCTCTTGTGTGATTGTTATGTGTGATTGTCTTGTGTCTTACCTGTGCCCCCATTCCCAGTCCCAGTTCTCCCTCCAGGTCCACTGCTCTCCCTGAGTCAAACTTGGGTTGATGCTAGAATGGATCACCCGGAGGGAGGAGGGACGGGAACTCCGCTACACGTCATCAAATGCTCACAGCGGAATCGTTTGGCAGCCAGGAGGCGTGTGGGCCCGCGAACCTCCAGGGCGAGCAGCAGTATCGTGATATGCGGAGCGTGCCGACTCAGCGCCATCCGAGTAGCTCCTCTCCTGGGTCCAATTTCATAAATTAGCCTGACCCCTGTGTCCACGTCTTACCCAGTAGCTACACTATGCAGCATGACATGTCTTGGTTTTTGTCTTGGGGCCTCAAGTACATTGACAAGAATCACATTCACAAAGCTTATGATTTCATAATTCCATTAATCTTAGTCCTTGGCTGCTTGGCGGTCTTCTGTGTATGTGCCAGACACTGTGTGTCCCTCAGAACATGTGTAGCCACATCTATTATGGTGACTCACCCCTGAGCAGCCGTGATGCAGCATTTTGCCATTAGGCTAATGATATGTGAAGAATCTGCCCCGCAACCCAATTAGTGAGTGAACCTGACTGCTTTCTGTCCCTCTCCAAGGGCCATGTATGCCATTGAGGCTGCTTCTATGAGCCCAGGCCAGCACACATTCTTCACACTCTAGACACATGCGTTCAGTCTCATTCACATTCTCTTGGTTCAAACATGGTGTCTTGTGAATTATTCAATGAAGTGTTCTGCCTTCTGTGCTCTGAAATAGTTCAACCTGGTCTATTTTTGTACTGTGGTAGATGATGCGGAGAGTTGGATGTCGAAAAGCTTCCTAAAATTCTTCAGAGGAATGTCAAATAGGAAGTGTCTGTTGAACGGTTGTTTTCATCTGCAGAAAAAAGAGGAAATGGTATCAAAGGTGTGAGTGACTCAGAAATCTGTTGTTGAGGAACATCTGCAGCTCTTCATACACCTATTTATTCTTCCCCAAAGTCATGTCTGACTCCAGCTGCACCCTTTACTCTGCAAAGCTTCTGGTTTTAAAGGGATATTTTCAGAACAGGAGGATGTAAATGTGTTTTCATTATGATGAATGCTGTATGTCTTGTGCCCGTGTGCCGTGACATGAATGTAGAAAGAGCAGCTCTTCGTGCTTCTCGTTGAGGGATGAACCCCATTGGCTGCTTCGGAGGGTGTCACATGAGTGTGACGGGTGACTCATCTCGTCTCTCATCTCATCGCCATCCAAGAATGTCTCTCTCTCCCAATTAAAATCGAGAGCTATGGAAAGCCAAGCAAAAGCTTTTATCGATAAACGACACACTACTTTATAATGATCACCACTGACATGGAGAAGAGACATGATGAAAAGCCCCCATGGCACGGCGCTTTGCTTCTTTTAACATAGCCCCTAATAATCCCGTAGGCTCAGGGTCTGCTGGTCCTTCTACTGTGATACCTTCCCCTCCTGGTGTCGGCAGCACACAAGGCTACAGCCAGGGCCAGGGGCCGTGGCCAACACCAGCAGGTGACCACTGCTCTCCCTGAGTCAAAGGTGAAAGAGTGAGAAGACCAGTCTGGGTTCCTGGTCCTGGAGACTGCTTCATTAGCTGTGGATAGGAGGCCAGGCAGCACCAGCGGGAACCAAGTCTGGGGCGTCACTTCCCTTTCAGCCCAGCTGCTTTCTGTAATTAGCCTCTGATTAATGGGGGTTGTTTGTTTTCCTGTAACATGCTGCATGATGCGGTGCCCTGGAGGGGTTTGCGCCCTGGGCCTGGGCCTCTGCAGGGTGATGTGATCTTAGTGAATCTTGGTGACCTCTGGGATGGCATAACTCCTCTACCTATACGCAGATCTCCCCTTTGAGGTTAGACCTGGTTTGGGAGCAGCAGTGTGCTGTTGGTTTAAAGGGGGACTTGGAGGCACTTAAATCATGAACTCATGAGACAGCACAGGTCAGGGCCAATGCTTTGTTCTTGCATTTTAGCTTAATGAGACCGGTTATGTCTAAACATTATGATAAAATACTTACAGAAGTAATGTAGTTTATGTTCGTTTTTTTTTCATTTCAAGCCATATTCTCTTATATTTGATTAAGGATGCTCATTATTTTAAAATTTGTCATCATAGCTTCCAGCTTGCAGAACATTAACAGGGGATGCTTGGTGCACTTACATATCACACAGGACGTCAGATCCAAGCAAACACTGAACCCAAATGAAGCCACCTTCAGTGTTAAACCTCTCTCTGCGGACTTATGCCATTGAAGAGAGGAGGTGTGAAAGGTAAAATAAGTTAACAATAGCAGATTGTTGTCAATAACTGGTAGTAGGCTGACCTAAAATCTATATTAAGGTGTTGTGGCAGTGAGGCCTTCATATCCTAGGATTAGTGTTACGAGGAAAGAGTTTGCTGTTTCCTACAGTCCAGGAAATTAAAGGATAAAAAAGCATATTTCCTGTGATCTCCTGTTACAACATCAGGATTTGGAGCTGTGCTTAGTCGTGTCCAATCCCCAGCAGCTTGCTGTTGTGGGGCCGTCACAGTCAGACGTGAATCTGGGTGTCGATTGTGGGCGTGTTCCTCTCTGGCCCTAATCCACAGGTTCCCAAAGAGCATGTCAGGCTGCCTGCTTCGGCTGCCCCGAACTGTGATGCACTTTTAAGTCCAGTTCCCCACTCTAGATTTAGGCCCTTGCTCCCAGAGGGAGGAGATTATGTCAGAGCCCACAGCTTTGCTACTGTTACGTAATGCTCTGTGTTGTATGGCCAGAGCGGCAATGACCGTTTGCTTTTAATTTTTCTCCTTCAGTTTTTCTGTTTTTTTTTTTCCCATTGTGGACGCGATCTATGACTTCTTCAAATATGTAAATACGCACAATTCCCCCTCACGAGGTTATGGTAGTGGATGACACTGTTCATTCATCTTTCTAATTATGATCAAAATAACATCCATCTGTCTTTGTGGGATAGGCGCAGATTTCTGGTGCTTTTTTCTCCTTATCTAATCCTGGGCGATCACAGCATGGCTACACTATTCCAATCTCCCTCCACAGAGCCACTGGGCTGCATCAAGATGCTTCCTTGGTAATGATCTTTGTGCTCCTTTTTTTTGGTCAGCTCTTCTCTGTTCTCCTCATGTCTCCTCTTCTCATCTCTCCTCATCTCTCCTCTCCTGGCCGCGGGCTGTGTGTGTGTGTGTGTGTGTTTGTGTTGCACATACTGTACTGTACACAGAGCCGGCAGCCCCCTGCCTGTGATGGATAATGTGTCTCATTATTGGTGCCATTTCATCTGAGGCTTCCTGGGAGAAGCCTCAAGCTGTGACTGTCTGTCTGCTTGGAATACCTGCTAATGATCTCTGCATAACCCCCCCCTGCCCACCCGCAACTCCACCCATTGGCAGACACTCAGCCAGACCACACACACAACCTTGGCTGAGAGGGCAGCCACACATATACTCAGGTCTCCACGCAAAACACGTCGGTGTTTTTCACACACGCATACACAGACACACACACACACACACACACACACACACACACTCACTCACAGACACAGACACGCACACACACAGACACACACAGAAATTGGATCAGACGTATGCTGAAATAGATCTGATACAGTACGTTTAAATACTTAGGTTTAAACACCAGTTGACATTCTTCCTACTACATAATCACATGCTCATAATGACATCATCAGTCATCAGTCAAATTCAGACACAAAAGAGAGGAAAACAGACAGCCTGTGCCCACTGATGTCCCAGGGTGCATCACCTGCCCTGACGCTGTAAGTGGGGCTTCAGTAGGGGGCAGGAAGGGGCAGAGGAAGTGAGGTGACAGCTGCGGCGTGCCTCTGGAAAAGGGCCTGAATGACAGGAACAGAGAGGGGACGGAGATAAGGCAACAGGAAGTGCCTGGGCTGGAATCCCTGCCTCTCCTCGTTGCCTCGTGCTTCTGTGATGGAGAGAAAGGGCAGGTCTTCTCATGAACTGATAGTCTCCGAAGGGAGATGACGTTTCATACATTATTAAACAGTTTGCCGGGTTTCTTATAACAAGGCTTATTTACAGTGGAGCCCTCACAACAGCGAGCGCAAAGAAAGCTAAGAGGATGAAATGACACATAGTGCATGCAAATCAGCCGTTTGCATTTGGCTGATGCAAATATGCTTTAGATTAGGGTTGCATTACTGCCACTCTAACGTTTGAAATATTTTATTGACTGTATAATGGCATAACATTCTGAGATATGATGTAGGGCTGCACAATTAATCGTGGCCTGTTCGTAGATAGATTGTAGTGTCGGATAATCTCTAACTCCTATGACCTTCCCTGCAGTCTGCATCAATCTAAGCAGCTTGGATTTTAGTTGCATAGAAAGATTCCCGAACCAAGCCGAGATGCCGTATCTCACAAGACTCTCTACAACTGCCCGGTAGAAGACAATCATGTACTTTTGGTCAACACCATGCACTCTGAGGCGTCGCAGAAAATGTAGTCTCTGCTGTAGCCTACTACAGAGACTGTCTACATGGGTACTCCAGCATAGTGAATTGTCAATAAAGACACCAAGATATTTAAATGAGGAGACCTGTGAGATGGTTTTATCATGGATAACCACAGGCCTGTGGTCACCCACTCCCTTGGGGTCAAACACCAAGGGAGTGGGTGACCACAGGCCTGTGGTTATACTGAAGTCTTGATTGAAACTTTTCCTAAATGCTTTATTAAACATACAGACATGCATATTAAAAGTAGCCATAAGTTTTAGCCATTTTGCATGTGCTTTCAGGACATGTTGTGGTTGTGACCATCTTTGTAAAGAAGAGAGGCATGTAATGCACATGTATACAGTAGTACAGAGTCAGTTGTCTATTGTATAGACAAGGTGTTCAATTGCTCAAGTGTTGTCAGGTGTTGGTTCAAATGTACAGTGATGCATAGTCAGTTGTCTATTGTATAGACAAGGTGCAAGGTGTCACGTGTTCACTTGTTGGTCCAGGGGGTGCCATGGCAAGCTAGCTATCATTGGGCTTCATTTCCCGAACTTAGCTTTAGCTTAGCGTGCAGCCAGGTTATGGGTTACTGTTTACTTCAGATATTACTCTACATTTCAACTAGCCCTTCTCAGTCCCGTTGTCGCACTCGCTCATGCCAGACAACAGTCCTTTGCTGGTCCAATCACTTTGCCGTCAAAATAAATCGGTGTCGGCCTAGTTAGGAGAGGTGCTCATATTTACAAGTGTCAGATAAACATGAAACTTCACTTACCTAAGCAAACGTGTCTATTTTAACAAATGCTGGGTTTTGAAGCCTCGGCGCTTCCAATAAATAACTTATTTAGACGCGTTCTGTCTTGTAGTTTTGTATACGGGTGCGAGAAACTTTGACTCTAGTTTGATCCAATTTGCATGGATTTATTTTAGGCGCAAAATGCAAGTGAAATAGTTGAAAACAGTACTTGCACAGTGTGCTCCTAAATTATTTTTTCTGATCGCACAAAACTATTTTTAGTCGCTAATGCGAGCTTACAGCCAACACACAAGAATGAGCGAAAACTACAGTAGGTCAGTGAGTTAGTAGCAGGAAAGGGATTAACGTCTGTGATTTGGGAGCATTTTGGTTATTATATATTAATATGAAATATTAATTGCAATTATTAATCGCAATTACCATTTTGAAGCAAATAATGACAATTATTATCTTTTGTCATAATCGTGCAGCCCTACCCTGATGTTTGATAAATCAAATGTGCACAGTAAACCTACAAAATGCCCACTATTAGGCACTTGAAAACACACACACAGTAAGCACAGTATCTTGCTTAGCTCTCAAAACAGACCATTTTACTGTAAACATCAAATTGTCACATCATTTTTCTTTTCGAACAACTGCCAAATTTGTCCATGAGCCAGACACCCACGGGTATCATCTTGGTAATTTCTCTTGCTATTTTCTTCTTCCTATACTGTCTTCCTATACACATTATTTATTGGTATGATAACCTTTTGCAGAGCAGTGGCTTAACAATAGTTACCATCCATTCAGTATTTTGACCATACTGTACATGCAATACATGAATAGTGGACACCTTCTGATGTTGCAAATTTTCATATTTTGTCAAGTCAAAGTTTTTTTTGTCACATCACTCACATGCCACATCATACTAGTACAACCAGCAGTAGAATCTTTCAATGTGCACAATGAGCAAGGTAAAATAAATAAATAAATAAATAAATAAATAAATAAAGAAATAAATAAATAAATAAATAAATAAATAAAGAAATAAATAAATAAATAAATAAATAAATAAATAAATAAATAAATAAATAAATAAATAAATAAATAAATAAATAAATAAATAAATAAATAAATAAAACATACATAAGTATCGTATATTACAGGAACAGCATGTGCTTAGAGAGCAGATGGAATTATGCAGTTGAGTTAAATAGATAAGCACATATACGTATGGATCTAGAGAGAGTGTATTATTTATAGAATATAATACTGTAGATACAGTATGTAGATCGGCATGTTTTTTTATAGAATGTACTGTAGATATGGGGATAGGGTCTAGGGATCGCAAGGTCCCCGGTTCGATCCCAGCTCCTGGCAGTGCCGAAGTGTCATTGACCAAGACACTGAACCCCAAAATCGCTCACGCACTGTGGTGCAGTACCTAGTACTGTCACCTCACAACAAGAAGGTCCTGGGCCTTTCTGTGTGAAGTTTGGATGTTTTCCCCATGTTTGCAAGGGCACGGGAAGTCAGAAAACACAACTTGAATTTGCTCATCCAGATGATACCCGTTTGTCTTGGCTCAGGGACTAAATGCCTGAAGAATGAGCGCATAACAGTGGATCAGATCAGCACTTTACTTGGGTGGGCGGTAACTGTGTACGAGTGATTGTGTATCAGACCTCCTCAGTGATGGAATTGGCTGCCAAAATGCATCTTTATGTCTCTTCACTCCTCTGCCAAGGATTCATATGTAGACCATGTGTGTGTACAGTGTATGTGTGTGTGTGTGCGTGTGTGTGCGTGTGCGTGTGTGTGTAGCTAGACTGCCTTAAAAGTAAATAAACTACTGTACACTGATATGCATGGATAGACGTGCATTAACATTTAGACCACATTGGGTCAGGGTGCAGGAACGAGACAGGACAGTCCAAAGAAAGGGCAGTGCAAATGGCAAGTACAAAAAGCTAGTGCAAAAAAATGATAAGTTAAAGAAAGAACAATGTACAAAAAGTAGTGCAGTCAGTGTATATACAGTGTGTATGCGGAGTGTCATGTGTAGGTGAGTGTGTGTATATGTGTGTGTGGCGTGATGTGTGAGTGTGGTGCGTCCTATACATACATTCAGGTCCTATACATAGGCTACATACATTCAAGTGTCCATGTGCATGTGGTCATGTGCAAGTGTCTACAGTGTCTCTCAGTGGTGGTGGAGTCTGTGGTGGGGCGGGGGTAGGGTTAGAGGGGGACACAAGCCTTGTTGAAGAGGCTGATGGCCGTGGGGAAGAAGCTGTCTCTGTGTCGTGCAGACATGATCCTGATGGACCGCAGCCTCCCGCCTGAGGGGAGTGGCATGAAGAGATGATGGCCGAGGTGGGAGGGGTCAGCCGCAATCTTCCTGGCCCGCTTCAGGGTCCTGGAGCTGTGCAGGACCAGGAGGGAGGGCAGGTTTCAGCCGATCATCGGATGACGCGCTGCAGTTATGCCCTGTCCTTGGCTGTAGCGGTGGGGTACCAGATGGTGATGGAGGAGGTGCGGATGGACTCAATGATGGAGGTGTAGAAGAGTACCATAATTTCCTTTGGTAGGCCACATTTCTTCAGCTGCCTCAGGTAGTACATCCTCTGCTGTGCCTTCTTCGCAAGGGAGCTGGTGTTTAGTTCCCATTTTAGGTCCCGGGAGATGGTGGTGCCCAGGAAGCAGAAGGAGTCGACAGTGGACACTGGGGTGTCGTTCAGTGTGATGGGGGGAAGGGGGGCTGGTTTCTTCCTGAAGTCTATTATCATCTCCACTGTATTGAGAGTGTTGAGCTCCAGGCAGTTTTGGCCGCACCAGGACAGCAGCTGGTTGATAACCCACCTGTAGGCTGCATGTTCCAGATGCTGAAGTGAACCGCGTTTCGAAACCGGACAAGCGCTCCAGCTCATTTCCCACGCTTCCACCTGGACAAAGGTGAGCGTACCTTTGACGAGAATGTACAAAATGTCCACGGTTGGGTTGAGAAAATCAGGAATTAAACCCACAGGGGTAGATAGTCTTTCTCACTCTTAGCCACTGCCATTACATGTGGCTGTTACTATAAGCCATATTGGTGAGGGATTTAGATGGGAACATCCTTTTTTAATCCATGCTCTTTAATGTCGCAGACATTCACTGCAGCTATTAGTCTCCTTCATGTGGATATGACTTCCTTGTGGTCGGAAATGTAATGAGTCTGCATTCTATCACATATTAAAATCTGTCCTAAAGGCATCAAGGCATTATTGTTCACACCTCCTGGACAGACTATGCTGTACGACTTGGGGCTACCACTAGGGGCTTTTTATTCACCATGCTCAATTAAAATGGGACAGATTTTAAGGCCAAGCAATTGAGAGACTTTATGCTGTGGTTATGTGATGGATACCCCTGACCCTGCCAGACCTGCATCTCTGATCTCACATTCTGTAAAATATCACTTGCAAAACACATATCACTCTCAAAACTCTGACATCCCCCTCAAAACTCAAATTCCACTCATAAAAATCAAATACAGTATCACTCTCAAAAGTCAAATATCACTTTTAAAACAGATATCACTCTCAAAAAAGCATCACAGCGTTCAGCAATATGTACTGCATTACATTTTTGGTACAGTATGATTTCAATACAGACATAGTCATAGTTCACAGTATTTCATTATTAGCCTACAATTTCATTAGTTCCTGACATTTCCCTACTTTATGCTTCGTCTCACTTCTGGTCTTCATAGATGAAGTGTCATAGAAGAACATGAACAAGTACAGGTACAGTACATTGAAATTCTTGTCATTGCTTGTCCTTAGAGTGTCTTATTAGCACTACTCAGTTCCTCATTCCAGTCCTAGATACACAGCTACACATTTATTCCCTAACTGGCAATGTACTATCCTTAGTCTAGCAGTATCATCCTCATCTATTTATCCCATCCAATCATAAATGACTGTGTCTATGCCCTGAAGGCAGTGCAATTAAATAACATTCACGTACTGTATACAGTTGTGCAGTCAGTTGTTGTCTATTGTATAGGCAAGAGTAATTTTGTTATTGTCTATCATATAGACAAGATGTCCATGCTCTAGGTGCTGAGCGACATTATGAAAGAAAGAAGGCCCCGAGGTTAAGCTCTGTAAATATTGCAATATCTTTGCATACAGTATATCAAAGAACACCGTGGCCACTGGTTGCCTCTGCGCTCGGTGACCGATGGGGCGATCGATGTTCACGAAACTCGGTGGAGGGGTGTAGCATGGGCCAACTTAGAAGCCATTACATTTTTGAGCGAATCCGCATCACTGGGCGGATACAAGATTGAAAATAGAACGAAGTGAGCGGCCTGTGTGGAGGTGCTAGAGACACAGGGTTTGGACTGGTGTGAGTGGGGGGAGAGCCCATAGTGCACCGCATTGCCCACCACCGGTTGTGACCCGAGGGGGGTGCCACAGAGCCTGCCAAATACAGCCACCCATTCACCTCCAGTCATTTTTTGGAATAGGATTACACAAAATGAAAACAAAACGAAGCCAGCTACCTGTGTGGGGGTGCTAGAGACACTGGGTTTGGACTGGGGTGTGTGGGGGGAGATCCCATAGTGTACTGGACAAGAGCCAGACTGCTTTTCATGAAACTCGGTGGAGGGGTGTAGCATGGGCCAATTTAGAACCCATTCAGTTTTGGTGTGCACAGGGCCATGAATTGCATTCAGGGGCGGAGGTCTGTGCTCTCTGAGCACCATTTCTAGTTTAAAAAGAAGTTTGAGAAGGACTGCTTCCTTGACTCAAAAAACATCTATCAGAGGTGCTCTTTGGTTAGGGAAACATGTAGAAATATCAAAAACGTCTCCAAGGCACTCTCTTAAAAATATAAAATACCTTTATTGAGGCAGTATGGTCATGATGGACCTAAACAAAACGCTGACGCGTTTCGGCAACGAGCCTTCGTCAGGGAAACAAACATCTGGAACAACAGAGCATGAGCGCTCACATCCAGTCTGAACATGGCGTTAGAACCCAGTCAGTTTTGGAGTGGATCGAAATCACGAGGCGGGTCCACAAGCCGTTTCTTGGTTAGTTTGTTTGTTAGCAGGATTATGCAAAAACTACCAGACCGATGAAACTAGGTGGAGTGGTATAGCATGGGCCAACTTAGAACCCATTACATTTTAGAGCGTATCCTAATCACGGGGCGGGCCCACAAGCCGCCGAAACATGGCCGGCCATTCACCTTCATTCATTTGTTGGACTTCCCCCTTCTTTGTCAATGGGGGGGAATTGAAATGCCCATATCTCGACATAGGAAGATCACTGAGACACAGGGTTTGGACTGGCATAAAGCTCTCGACCTAACAAATGCAGCAATACCAAACAATCCTGCTCGCATGCACCTGCACAGAGCCACAAAATGCATTAATGGGCAGAGTATTCTCTCCAAGCACCATTTCTAGTTTCAAAGATGTTTTTTATTTTTATTTCATTTTTAAGGTTGGCTCTTCGTTCGAATGAAGATTCAATTCAGCTTCATATAGATAGATATCAACTGTATTTATTTTCTGTTTTAGCAAACAATATTATCTTATCTTTCTAGACATTTGTAATACAAAATAATATCAGATTCACAAGAAACAAATCAGATAAATATAGCCTGTATTAGGAAATCTGACATTTTCTTAGCCTTGATCCTATGGTATTACATCTGCCCAGCTATCCAAATCACTGGGCAGATAAACAAATCAGATGGAAGCCCAATATCTGATTCATGAGAAACAACACGGTATTAGGAAAAAGTAAATTTTCTTAGTCTGGTTCCTGTGGTAGGCTTTTACATATAAACTGAGCCGTGGCTTTGAATCACCTCTGCGGATTGATCTACACATCTACAACGGTCTCGTCAATACAAGTCAATGGATTTCATAAAATTATCAATAAAACCCTACAGGATTCATACTTTACGACGAATTTGATGTCAGAACACCAACGGACACCAATTAACCCCTCGGTGAGCTTCTTGTCTTTGAAATCGCGAATTTAACATGTTTTTGAAAGATTTTTCAAGGTGCCCACCCACATCCATTGTATGACATAAACGGTGGTAGAGCAATTATCAACTTTCTCAAAAGTGCTAGTTTTGTCAACTTTTTGATCTGAACCATTGTATATGATCATAAGTAACCTTAAAACAGGGCTAAACATGATTTTTCCCTTTACTACTCCTTTAATGAGCACCCTTTCTTGTTTCTAACATGTTTTAATAGGATTGAATACATTATGTCAAATAAGGCAGCTGCTCTGTATGGTTGACTTTTATCACAAAGTTCATCATATATGAAATTAAAATCCTGATAACTTGCAGTAAAGATGGTCATTTTCTGTGAGCTCTTTGAAATCAGTTGTTGCCTATGCCCAGGGCTATAAGCTATGTTGCAGGCTAAATAGTGTATCTGGTATGAAAAGATCTGTATCAAGTGCTGAAATGGCAACTGAGCATTCATTCACGTTCCCTTTTGTGATCGCCATTTTACAGTCACCTATTTTTGAAATGGGATCCATTTTGCTGCTGTCAAGCATGCAGATAATCCCTGTGCTCAGCGGATGGCTGTTGGACAAATACCTCCCTCTGAGAGACCTTCTGGCTCCAGGAGGTAGTGGTGGTTAAACTGCTGATGCATTGACTACAGTAGGTGTTTCAAAGTGTCTGTGTAACATTTTGAGGACATACACCCCAGAATCAATAGAAATGGAATTGACATTTGATGAAACTGTTAAGTCCTGCCATCATTGCGTGGTCAGGTACAGACAGCTTCAGGAGAGAGAACCCTGTGGGCTCTAAGGCCTCATCATCACATTGTCTCTCTAGCAAGATTATCCTGAATTTTGACAAAATACTGTCCGTTCAATAGTAACCATGTCAAGTTGCTGTCTTCACTGGTTCATGGAGTGTCTGTTTTTATAAATAAGTGACACTTAATGTTAATCCCGTTGGGGGAATTGACCCGATGCGTTGCAGTGCCAGGGGAGCTATTTGTCTTGCTCAAGGATACTTCGACATGCTGCCGGGAGGAGCTGGAATCAAACCAGGAACCTTCCGATCCCCAGATGGCTACTCTACCTTCTGAGCTATCTGCTGCCCATACTATTTGTTATTAATTGGCTCCGCCCAGTGACCACTGGCGGAGGGTATATTTTCGGTCGTGTGTGTTATTTCATTCGTTCGTTCCATCGTTCGGTCGGCCACATAGCAGGATTATACAAAAACTACCAGAGCCATTTGAAACATGGTGGAGGGGTGTAGCATGGGCCAAGTTAGAACACATTACATTTTTGTGCGGATCAAAATTACTGGGCGGATACACGAATGAAAAGAAAACAACATACTTGTACTCCAGCCAAACCTTGGACCGGCTCCTTTCCTTTATATGTAGTTCTCCTGCTGAATTTCCTATATTGCAGGTGGCAGAGCGGTGATGTACCAGTCTAGCAATGCGTGGGCCTGGGTTCAATTCCTGAATTTGGCTTTTGATATAAACTTTTGTTTTTTTTGCTGTTTACGCCCAATATTGTCTTATGTCTCTATTCATGAAAAACAAATCAGATAAACACTGTATTAGGAAAAGTTACATTTTCTAAGCCTGGATCCTGCGGTATTAGCCTACATATAAATCATAAACTACCTGCACATCTTGGCTGAGGTTTTGCTCCTTGAGGTTTTTCCCCTTAACTTCAATTCACTAACTATGTGTTTTTCTTTATTTAAGTATTGAAGCAAACAGAAAAAAAGCAGTATTATCCGTCACATAGCAGGATTATACAAAAACTACCAGAGCGATTGGAACATCCAAAGAACTATTTTCTACTAAAAGCGTTGTGATATCATATGAAAAAAGACAGGGACAGTCAAACCATGCTGCTTTCTTATCTATTAATTTTTTATCAACTTACACATGCATGCGCGGAAACCTGTGCTCTGAGAATGCTTTCTAGTCTTTACTTCTTCTGCTAGGCTTACACATTGCCTGGTGGCCGAGCGGTTAAGGCGTTAGTCTCATGAATTTTTATCGCGGGTTCAAGCCGTGAGGAAGATGTTGATTTTTCTTTAGAGAGCGTTGCCTCTTTGTTACAATGAGGAATCAAGTCAGCTTTAGATATCATCTTACATATGAACTTTATTTATTTGAAGTTTAAGCAACCAATATTACCTTATGTATTACCTTATGTTTCTATGCATGTAAAACAAAATAATATCTGAGTATTACACTCAGATATTATTTATGTTTCTATGCATGTAAAACAAAATAATATCTGAGTATTACACAAAAACTATTAGAACAATTTTCACGAAACTCGATGGATGGGTGTTGCATAAGACAAATTAGAACCCCTCCCAGAGGCATGGACACTGGGCTAGCGCCCTACCCCTCCCAGAGGAATGAACACTGGACTTAATTTCTGTATATAGTTTTGTAACTTATGTCTTCTGTTATTGTTTATAATGGCTGATTGAAAAAATTACACAAGTATGTTCAGTTGTGTTCATACATGACCACCTCTCATAAACACCACAGTCAGTTACACCACCAAAACGCTTACTCTTCAATGGTGCAAGTGTGCTATATTTATACTGAGGAGTGAATTTAACCATTTCAACTCGATTACACCAACAAAATGCATTAATGGGCGGAGCCCTGTGCTCTCTGAGCGCCCTTTCTAGTTGTTATTAATATTGATTGCAACCATGTTTTTAGTTTTGATTTCAGAACTACTGTAGTGAAGTAGCCAAGGTGATGTTGATGTTGCAGCATTTTGAGAGATTGAGCACCTTGGCAGATCCATAACATGATATTTCTACCCAGAGAGTTCAGCTCGAGGGGAGCCTCCCTACCTGCCTCCCCCATGACTCTCTGCCTGTCCCCAAGTCTCCCACAGATCCCCTGTCTGAACACACACCTGTTGGCTCTGCTAAGAAGTACACTCACATGGGAGTGATACTGTCTTCCAAAAAGATTGAGAGTTAATTTGAATGCCATTCCACATACAGCCACGGATAGCCAATGGATATCTTGGACTGTTCATTACCGAATGTACTGTGCGTATTTGTATTGAATATACTGAATATAATGTATCCTCTCCTTCCAATCATTTTTTGTCAACAGTCAATTTAGGTAGGTACTTGGGGGAAAGTAATCAGTTTTGATTAATATTTGATGTTATTGAAAGTGTGTGAATTCATATGCCCAGCAGCCTACAGCAAGGGTTAGGCGGTTCGCACTCCCTTCAGAAATGGAGATTTCCTGGAGCGCTCAGGGCTAAGAGGAAGAATCCCTCTTTTTGTAGGTGTTATGAAACACACAAAAGGGAAATACACTTCTCTTGCCTGGTATAGTTATAGTACTCCATAATGGCAGCATTTTAATGGTAGGATTTTAAACATACTAAGAGGAATCAAAAACCATGGGCAACATGAAATAGAAACGTCCCATGGTGGCGTTATGCTGTCGGCAGAGCAGTAGTGTCGAATGCCCTTGAGAATGTGTGGAGTAGTTTGCAGCTCCGGCTCTGGCTCCTTTCATTCTCAGTGTGATGATGCCATGGGAAGCAGGGGAGAACTAAGCTTTGACCCACACTGCAAAATGGATTGTGCTCTTTGTCTGTGATCTATTATCAGGTGGGGGAAAAGGTAAATGTTATTACCCAGTTATATTAAACAATGGAAGATTTAAATTCAAAGAAAAAAGTAGCGAATGAAAACCTGACTCTGTGTGACCTGTAATGAGGCGTTGAAGTCAGAGACAGCCAGAGCCCGTCATCCTCCTCCTCTCCAGGGGGCTTACCGTAGGAGAGACGACCTTCAGAGGAAGAGTGAAATGTGAGAAGAATAAACCCTTCTATTATATTTTCCCTTTCCTAGACTTTCCACGGTTTTATGACACGGCCATTATCCAGCCTACAGTACCATATGGGAAAGTCATTCTGTAAAACACAGGCTAATCAAGAATAATACAAGTCTTCTTGAAGAAATCTAAAAAATATGACGAGCAAGTAACTTTGTGGGTTACTAAGGTCTGTTCGCAGTTGAGAAGCTTAGCACAGATCCAATGGAGGAGGTTGACGGAATTTTGCAAGATATCACACTGACCATCGGTCGATTATTTGAAAATTGTACAGTACACTCTTTTCCTAGAGGGTGCCACCCATGGTTTCATTACCAATCTATTGTGAGGTGATGCAGTAGCTTGTGATTAAATTTGGTATTCTTGATAACAGTAGCCCACAGGCCTCCTTGGCCATGTACTGTAATGAAAACTTCTCATATCATTTAATTAGTTTTGCTGCTCTCTGACAATTTTAGAGAATGCTGCTGGTCCACTTCTACTCTGGTATATATTTTAGTCAGATATATAATGTTGGTTACTCCTCATTTCTATATTTTTACATCAATGGGCATTGGGCAATATGCCTCCCTACTCTGGACGATGTTCAGTTCATGTTGTTTCGTTTGCACTGAACAACATCTATTGAAGTGTGCTCTCAGAACATGAGAACGCAGTATACCATTTGGCACAAGCTTTTGTTTTGAAGTTTGGAACAAGGCTGCAACCTCTCCTCTCCACTGAATAATCATGTTGTTCCCTACCACTGGGACCTCAGCAGCAATAGAATCAGCAGCAATGCAAATGGGGAAAAAACAATAAAGACACAATGTTCATTTTTCTTTTCATAGCCAGCAGGAGATGAATATATCTACTGCAACAGTGGGCCTACAGTGGATGATTACATGGACAACTCCAATATCCTAATCCCCTACAGTCACATTCAACAGTGATTCATACTGTTCACTTCACAGTTGATTGAAAAACGGGGCTGCTCTGGAAAACATTAATTCCAGTAATCCTACCAGTGATTGGACTGACAGTTGGACGGGCAGCAGGGAATTCCATTTACTGCATTGTTGGTTGCTTTACTTCTCATTGCTTTCTCATTGAGAATAACCAAACACATTTAATGGGGCAGTGTGAGAGGAGACGCTCAATGTCGATGTTCTTGAACATGACTTGCTTACTCTCTTTTTAACATTAAGAAGTCAACAAATGTCAACCTTTCTTTTTCCTTGGATGAATACTTAACTGTGCTGCATGCTTGACTGCACTGAAGAAATGAATTCAGGAGCAGAAGAGTTTTTCCATCCATGACGCTAGTGACCCAGCAGGTGGACGATCTCTATCTACTATTATGCCTCTGGCACATCTCTCCCCAGCAGCGGTATTGTCACGATTTCATACACACTATTTTCACAGTTTCTTACAGATAAGGTGTTTTCGTGGTCTCTCTCTGCTGAACAAAGAGGGTCGGTCACGTGACTCCCATCCATCAGGAAGGAGGAGACGGTTGGAATGTTGCTGCCATTGATGACACTGTGCTCATGTCCTGTCAGGAGGGGTTCATACTTGACCACACCCTTCCTGTTTAGTCACATACAGCATTCCACAGATATTTTTGGACAATATCATCACCCCATAATACCATCGAATACAAGTATCATAGAATTGTCAGCAGTGCCTTTTTTAGTCATATTTTTTTCAGAGCAGGGAGCTTTATATAACACTTTAATGCAAACTGGAAAACTGTACAGCTGAAATTACATCATAAAATTCCTTAGCAGTAGCTCTATATATGGAGTATCCTACTACCTCCATAACTACAGTATCAGACCAGTAGGTGATGTCGTCTTTAGCTGCTCAGACAGAACTGGACATCTGGCAACTCTCTGCCACCCTTAACCCATGTCCATAATCCGCCTGGCTCGGGTCAAGGCCCAGACACATGCATGCAGGCCAGCCTGGAGTGTCAGTGTAGTGAGTGAATTTGGCTTATAACCGTGGCCCTGCACATTTCTCTGATATCGTTCACTTTTATCAGCTTGGAAACCTTAATCTCTATAAAGACTCTGGCTCTGTCGGTGCCTATGGCAATCTCATCTGTCCCAGCTGCTTTGCGCTGAGAAGAGAGACCCTCCCCGTTACCAGATCTCTCAGCTCAAAGGGATGGAGCATCCTCAGGAGTCTAATCCCCTGAGTGAATGTACAGGAGACCTCACTTGAGGTTGGATTGCGATCCATCAATCAATGTCTTCGCTTGTATCCCGCTATCAGACACGGTATATTTAATTTAATTTCAAACCATTATTTATATTCGTAAAGCACTGAGGTTTCCCTCATTTACAATGTTGACAAGTTCACACAAATACACAAATAACAACAACAACAATAATAATAATAATAATATTAATAATAATAAAAAACAGTTACAGGTCAAAGTACAAATGTCAAGAGCCATGGATTTAAACTCTGCGATTGAAGGAAGTACCTCAAGCTTTAGAGTCTGTTGCAAAGTATTCCAGGTATAAGGAGCATCATGGAAACCTGGGGGGTATTCCATCAAGCCGGATTAAGGCAAATCCTATTTTATTTTGCCAAGTCTGACTTATTTTAGTGAGAGTTCAGTTCCATCACTGTGGCTCATTTGAAGTCTAGCTCAGTTACCATGGTAAATTATGCCAATTATGCCGGAGCAGGTTAACTGTCAGGCTAACTATAGCTGCATGTCCAAAAATGTCCCAGAGCCCAAAAAAAGACAATCACTCTTATGTGATGAAAATAAAAAAAAGCTCATGAAAATCATTCCTCACCACTTTCACTGTCTCCAAAACAAATCATATGTATACATACATACATACATACATACATACATACATACATACATACATACATACATACATACATACATTTTCAAAGAAATGTCGGGTTGTAAAGCCTGAACTCTGAAATAATTGACAGAAAATTCAATTTTTTTGAAACTGAAGTGTTAATTAGGCCTTTAAACAACATATAAAAAAATATATACATATATTTGCACATGTGATTTGACATCACATTTGATACATCAGCCATAATATGCACTTTGGTGATCAAAACAACTTTTTATTTGTATACAAAAACACCTTTTTCTTTTCAATAATAACATGTCTTAACTTCAATTGGTTTGGTTGTTTTTTTCCAAACAGCTACCCTTTTTCAACTTTCCTTTTATTTCACTTTGTGGTGTGCAACAAAACAGTTTATGTCCTTGTTCAGGCACAGGTGGATGCAACATTTCCCACAGTAGACATGTGAGAAGTGATTGCCTATGCAGTGCTTCCATCTCTGCCGGGTTTCCCATGTTGGAAAGTGATCAATGCCATCCTTTCGCACATCTGGAGGCACACTAGAGCTTGGCGTTTTCCGAGGTTATCTTCAGACATGTTGAGGTTGTCTTCAAAGTGAATCAGTGTCGAGGCATCACATCAGAAACTTTAGGGTACTTTGTCTCCATCTCCCAATAGGCTCGTACATTGAGCGTCTGTACTAAACCCATGCACAGGTACATACCCAGGAACTGCTCAATTTCTTGGGCCGTTGTGTTTATTGACTTTCCGTCTTTCTGTACACTGTACAGGTTTGTTTGGTATGCAACTAGCTGTAACATTTCATCAGTAACAAACTGTTTGAAATACATATAGGGTGTGACTCTGACCTGTCTTCTAAGGCTTCATCAGTACACCCATCAAATTCAACACCTGAGGGTTCAAATGGTTTCTTTCTCCACGTGTACGCTTTCTTTGTCACTTTTTTCCGTGCAGACGTCTTTGTTGCTGTGTACTGTGTTGTTGGACCCTCTTTTTCTCTGCTTGTCTGGTCATCACTATCATCAAGTTTCCTCCTCTTCCCTTTCCTTTTCTCACACTGCTTTGTTGTTGTGTACTGTGATGTTGTTGGGCCCTCTTCTTCTGTGCTTGTCTGGTCATCACCCTCTTGTAAGTTTTCTTCATTGCTAGTATCTGAGCTTTCTGCACCAGACATTGCGTTGGGAGTCCATTCTTCATCATCATCATCCCCTTCCTCTAACTGCTCCATGTCACTTGCATTTCCATCAAAAAGCATACTCACAACATCTTCCTTTTTGGCATGTAAAATACACAGATAAAACAACATATTGTGAATTCTGAATTTTGACTATAAATATTTGATCTACTACAGTCTTACAGCATAGCTAGCTAAATAAACTCACAAATTATATGCTCTGTGAACACACATCCTCTGTTGTTTCAAGTTAGCCAGAGATGGAGCCCTTCTCAGGAACTGTGAGTGCGCTGATGATGTAGCATCTGCTACCCCAGTCCTTTTTACCAACATAGGAAATTTTGACTTTTAAATAGTCGCCAAGTTGGCGGCGCTTGGCGCTCATATTTAAAAGTGTCAAATAAACATTTCAAAGCCACTCACCAAAGCAGAAACGGCTATTCTAACAAACGATGGGTTTTGAAAGCTTGGTGCTACCGTTAAAGGAGTAGTAAAGGGAAAATGCATGTTCAGCCCTGTTTTAAGGTTACTTATGATCATATACAATGGTTCAGATCAAAATGTTGACAAAACTAGCACAAGTCTGATAATTGCTCTACCACTATTTTGGTCATACAATGGATGTGGGTGGGTACCTTGAAAAATCTTTCAAAAACATGTTAAACTCTCAATTTCAAAGACAAGAAGCTCATTTGCACATCGAATGGCAAGTGGACTTTTGCCGGATTATTAGCGTCAGGGACAGCGGTTCGCTTGTAATCCTAAAGACTCCCGCTATTGCTCCACCACCATTCCACAGGTAGTTTATTGTCTATATCGTGGCCCTTTGGCCCTAGGCTTTTGGATTTCTATTGCTAAATTAACTTACTCTGAATTTTTTTTGGTAACCCTTCCTTTCATAGTCCCCCAATTACTAAACATTTACCTGGTAAATACATGCAAAGTATAGCCTAATACATAATGGGTAATTACTGAGACACCTATACTGTAGGTATAATTTCAAAACAGGAGTATTTCAAATGTTCAATTGCTGCACATAAATTCAATAACTGACATAGCACCACAGGGTAACCACATTTTTATATAACTTCTATAACATCCAGTGACAAACACAAATGACAAATCACAATGCTCATATTTATTAAAATGCTTTGAATTATATTAATTATAACTGGACCCACTCATGAATCTGGGAGTGGGACCGAGAACAGGAGGAGCAGAAAACAAAATACAAAGTTGCATACACAGAGAAACATAACAGTAAGCACAAGTCTATTATATCAATGGGACTTGTAATTGGTCACCCAGCTTCTGCAATCAGTTTGACACAGTTAATTCAGCTGCAAAACAGACTACATTTCCTTGAAAATAAAATCTTCCCCACCGGGGTCTTTAACCCCTGATGTCCCGCATGGGAGTCGGATGCTTTATCCACTACTCTACCGAGGAACTTGAAAGTGTGCGATGTTTTTGTTCCTATGGAATCTCTCCCGTTCTTCTAAAAAAAGGGGAAAGGAGAGTGAAAGAAAGGAGGGAAAGGGATGGAAAGGCCAAAAGTAAACGTAGGAATTAGGGCTGGGACTGCCCCAAAATCATATTCGAAGTTCGTTTATTTATTAATAATAATATTCGAATATATTCAAATTATTATTAATAATATTTTTACCATTAAATTCTTACAGAAAGACCTACCTAGGTATTAAAATAAAGTTGTGCACATTCTGTCCACTAGTGGGCATTGTATCATAGGCAATATCGATAAGCAATGATGTTTTCAGAAGCAAATACAAGTCTTTGTCAACAACCGTTCTTTTAATTTATGTCAGACCCTGGCTTGAACAGTAGGTTTTCACTGTTTGACAAAAATAAATAAAAATAAGCCAGTCAGGCTAGGTACTGAAAGACAAATAAAAGATAAATAAAGGTAGTAGGATGTATATCCCATTAATCAAACATGTAGCCTAGGCTAAATCAGAACTTGCCATTATGGGCTATCTGGCTGCAGTATGTAAGACTCAACAACCCTCGTCAACCAGGAGCCGGTTGCACCAGTCATTACTAAGTGGTGACTAGGCCTATAACCTAAGTGGTGACTAACTCGAGATTTGGTCACTACTAAATTTAAATGGGTTGCACCACTCACGACTAGTTCCTACAACTAAATATGTACACCACCCTGGGAGGTGGTGTAAGTGATGACTAGTGCGAGGAAGTAGCGTCTTCAACTCTGCTATTAGGACGGAGGTGGGCTGAAACATTGTAGCTAAATCTGTCGGTGGAAAAATTATTTTTTTTAGCAGATGTCTTAGTTATATCAAGATTAAGCTAACTATTGGCACCGGTGTGCTTATTGGTGTCATATTTAATAAGTTTGAGTAATTTCACGATCGAGCTAGCTAACCACCTTTAGCTCAATGGTCTCAGTTGCTGGTTAGCGATGAGAGGGGGAGTCCCAGCCGAGTTGATAACCCTCCGTTGCGGGTTGGGGGGATGCCACGGTCGGCTGGGATCCTGCCTCTCATAGTTAACCAGCAACTGGTCAGTGGACTGTACCAGGCAGCCTACGGTATGTCTGAATCAAAGGTTATCAAACAAGCTTGGGAACTAGCTGGCTAGGATCATTTAAGCATAACAATCCAACGGCTAACTCCCCCAAAAGAACCCCTCCACTGCACAAGCACCAACTCCAATAATAATAATAAGCACAAGCTACCGAGTGCAACGTTAGCCTTGCTAACGGAGATAATGAATTTGGAGAAGAGTGTTGCAGCTGGTGCTAAACGAGGCAAAGGAAGAATATTTTGTGGACTATTATCACATCCATTTCACAGTTGGGATTATACAGAAAGGTGAGGATCGAGCCTGTGTTGGATGACCAACTCAAATGCCTGGCTAGCTCAATATTGTTGTAAGTTTAACATGAATCGCATATGCGAGCCGGAGCCCGTCGCTTTCACTGGATGACTCGTGAAGCATGCTACATTTATCTCGCATACTAAACATGTTTTCGTGGAGTAGTACAGGTATGTACTAAATCGTATGTAGTAGGCGAGTTGCAGTATGTACTATATAGTATATGGACATTCGGACACGGCCCAAGCTCCTTGGTAAGGGCTGGGTAAGGGCGATCAACCTCCTTGTTTACATTTTTACTTGCCGATTGGCTATTTGGATCCTGCCGTCACAGTCATACAACGACTATTTTTTAGTAACTAGTTAGTAGTTACTAGTTAAGACAACGCCTAAATTGCCGTGGTGCAACCGAAATAAGATACCAACTAATATGCGACTAACTAGTAGCAACTAAGA
This sequence comes from Borostomias antarcticus, assembly GCF_949987555.1. NCBI lineage: Eukaryota > Metazoa > Chordata > Actinopteri > Stomiiformes > Stomiidae > Borostomias > Borostomias antarcticus. Next base: position 7,666,953 of record NC_140240.1, read on the forward strand.
GTTTAGTCAGTGTTTAGGCGTGACTAAATGCTTGGGTTTAGACAAACTGGTGCAACCCAGTCTAGGGGTATAGATTTCGATCTCCTCCAGCGTGATTGTGGGCGTTGGCGAGGCCATTGTTCTGCTAACTAAGTGCTAACTAACGTCACCTCCTACAGGTCCAATAGCCTTGCTAATGAGCTCGCGATTGCAACTTCACCAGGCGTGAAAAACCCTCTGAATCTGAATCAAAAGCAACGTTTGCTAGCCAACACATTTACAAAACTTACAGGTTCGAATATTAAGGGCTGCCTAATATTTGTTCGAATACCAGTATTTCTGTCAATATTCGAATTATATTCGAATCCCGAAGTTCGGACTCCCAGCCCTAGTAGGAATAGACCCAGACACAGGCTAGCAGAGGTGTGGATATTGTTTCTCAAAATCCTCCCCACCGGGGTCTTGAACCCCAGATTTCCCGCATGTGAGACGCTTTATCCACTACACTACCAAGGTACCTGAAAGTGCATGATGTCATAGTGTATTTATTTTGGTGTGCTGGGACCACTGCCTCTTGTGGTGGCAACATAGAAATGCAGGTCAACAACGGGACGGATGTAAGGAGGGAGGGAGGGAGGGAGTGACAACCCGACAAATGCTATATATGGTGCGCTGGCCTACAGCCAGGCAAAAAAAAAAAAGCAGCTCTACCGAGTTCAGAATGCACTTGAAGAACAATAAAAACAAGCCGATCGTTTGATCAGGTCTGGTAGGTACTAAGGCTCCAGTCCAACAGAGACAAGATATTCCGCTCTCTTAATTGTGTACGCTCTTTCCTTTCATATTCTCTTTCTCCATTTTTCATATTATCACCCCGGTGTTGAGTTGGTCTCGTGCTTGTCTGATCCGTTTGAGATATACTGTAGGTGGAAAAGAATGCGGAGAATTCCTCAAAGAATTCCTCAAGAATGCCTCAAAAGTGTCACAAGGACTCCTCATACCAGCAGGAACAGGCATGAGCAGAAGGAAACGCTACGCTTCAGTGACTTTTTAAACAAGATAGTTAAGATGAGCGTGTCAAACTCCTACCGCTTCTAGGCTCCCCTTCACCCTGCTGTTATGAGTGGCATTTAATACAGACCATAGATCACTGTCATTAGTTTGGTATTGAGCACCAAGCGCCAAGAAGACACTTTTCTACAAACGGGAGAGGGAAGAAAGACAAGAGGCCTATTAGTTTGATGCCATGGGTTATGAAAGACATCCTGAAAGACTCAATTTAAAAAGGTCATCTGGTTATGCTCTCTCAAATCGCTTGTGTATTCAGCTAAATTGAAAAAAGTCTGTTTTACTTTTCTAAATAAATTTGATGCGGGGTTCGTGAACTCACCCCCTTGCCTTTTTCTCAGTGTCCTCTTCAAGATGCATTTTTTTGCGACCAGCATCATCTTTCTAACTGTATTTAAAGAACGTGGCCAGTACTGCTCTGGATTGAGGTGACATTCCATAGAGTTTGTGGGTTACCACAGCTATGCTTCCTTCTGTCATTAAAAACACTCGCCACACCATACCACACATCTACCGGGGTTAGGAAAATAAATGGCTTATTTTCCTTCAATCGGCCTGTAATTTCCTGTGCGTTTGAGACTATGGTTTAGACCAACGGCATATTCAATTCCTGTGGGTCAGGTTTCACAAAAACCAGAATGGCTACAGCAGAGTGAACATACAGTATTCAATTTCCCACCCACTTTTATTCATCCCCATCCCCAATCTGCTTTAGAGCTTTGGTATAGACAGAAACTGCTCAAGTCATCGCTTAAGGGGCGTCTACTGAATCTTTGACAGTACAGTACTGTAAATCTGGCACAATGTTGCTCTCTTTGACAGTACAATACTGTACGTCTGGTACAGTGTACAGTAGCTCTCTTGCAGCTGGGTCGCCTGAGGTTATAAGAGCATGTTGTGGATATTAGAGCTCTCCATCACGTAGTGAGGGCTGAGCACCACTGCCAATGAAGCCTCTGGGATTTCACAGGTGTAACATGTGTGGTCTGCACTGAGAATGGTTGATCCCTTGAAATAGAAATATCGTTGTAAATTTGCCAGGATGATTGGTAGTTTAGTAATATCCCTTGCTTCTGTACTGTGCAGTATGCATGAGATAGCATTGACTTTTGCAATACACTTGGTTCTTGCTTTGAATGCAGTTCCATGTTTCTCTGTGACCTGTTCAGAAAGAGAGCAAACATGCTAATGTGAACTGGTGGATGTTGACTGAACCCTTAGAGCTTAGAGAAAGAATAACAGCTTTTCTCTTTAAAGCGGCGCAGCCACTTCTACAGTATATGTGACATTTGTCTGTGTGTCCGTGTGTGTGTGTGTGTGTGTGTGTGTGTGTGTGTGTGTGTGTGTGTGTGCATGTCTCTGTTTGTAGCATGAGATTTAGACCAATCGAGTGCAATACGGTTGCACATCAGCAGTAGAGGGCAGGCATGAGGAAAGCATGGCCGGCTTCAGACAGCTCTATCTCAAGAAGTACAGTATAATGTCACAGCTTGGTATTTATGTCATAGGAATCCTGGGAACCAGACGAACATTTTGAGATGTAATAGATAGATAGATAGACAGATACTTAGATAATCCCTGTAGGGGAAATTGAGTGTTTCAGCAGTGGAAACTTTCAGCATTGAACATTTCACCATTTGTGTGAATAGTGAGAAAGAAATGGCACCACTTATATATTTGAATGTGAGTGAAAGCATGAAAATACAAGCATTTTGGTATATAATATGTGAACGTACTGTGAAATTTGAGGAGCAGTGGCAGTTGGCAAAATGTGTGGATATGTTCAAATTACCAACTGTTACTAACAACTGAACATTCCATCATTAATTTCATTGGGCTAAAAACTAGGGATGTCCCGATACCACTTTTTCACTTCCGATACAGATACCACAACATTGACTATCTGCCGATACCAATATCAATCCGATACTTTGTTTTACTCTTGGGAAAAAAAGGGACACATTAGACGTCCAGGATTAATGTCATCTTGGCACTCATTTTAGAGATTGCTCATAAACCTGCACTGCTTACTTCACCACCTGGGTGTGATTTTTATTAGGTAACTGTGATTAGAACACATTTCCTTTCCTTCCTAACTACTGTATGTGTGACTGTGTGGAATATCCTTTTGTCTACATGTTTTCTAATTATGTTTCATGCTATTTTCATTGATTTTAATCATCTTCATTTTTTGTCTCACAGGACTGAAAGTGAAATTTCAAGAAGTGTTAGGTAGGTGGTGATCATTTTATCTTTTTGAGTGTAAATGGCCATGCTCTTTGGCCAAATTTGTCTTGGATGGAGTCTTCACTCCATCGTACTGCATGTCAAACCCTTCAAAATCCATTGTACACATCACCTCGACTTGTAAGGACCACTTTCATAGTTCAATCCATTCATCTGACAGATGACCCACTCAAAAAAACAATGCTTCATTTACTTGTAGAATTACCATGTTCTGTGTGTGTGTGTGTGTGTGTGTGTGTGTGTGTTTGCCCGTGTGCATGCATGCATGTCTCTTACCCTGGGGGCTGCTCACTGTGTGAGCCCGTCAGCCAGGGGGCCATGTGTTTGTTTGACAGGCAGAAGAGAAGGCCCAGGGTGTGCACTGTTCAATCACAGGTGTGCGGCTCAGTATGGCTGGAGTTCAGTCTGCTGAGAAACAGGACTCTGCACAGACAGGGCTGTGCAGGGGTGCTTAGAGAAAAAACACAAAGTCTACAGGCAAACTCTCCTGCCTAGTGCCTACCCGCTATACTACTGTGTGTGTTTCTTGGATTCATCTTTCTGTTAACTGAATTTATTAGCTCCAGAGCTGAGTCAGCGACATTGTTGTCGTTGATGGATGTGTCCCTCTCTTTAGGTATTGATGCTATATGCTTACAATGTCTGATTTTACTTTGGCCATCTATAGATTGATTTACTGTAATATGCCGCAGCGTACTGTAGCCTATATCAATAACACCTGGGCCCCTCTTCCACTGGCCTCTCCACCATGTAACTCTCCCTAATGGTACCTACCTGTATGTGTATGAACTAGCACTGTGAATGCTGATGTCACTTGTTCTTATTGAAGGCTTTACTCGCAATGACAGTCAGTTCGTTTACTCTAGACAAATGGGGACATTGATAGTCGCCTTGGATAAAAGTGTCTGCTAACTTGACTACAATATAAAAAATATGTATAGTAAATGTAGAATAGCGTACATTCTAGAGCAGTATGATTTTAGAACAACCTCCTAATGATGTTTGATAATTGTACGAAAAAGGGAGAAGTGCCTCCCGTTGCTCCTCTTGGCAGGGGAGTTGTGTGAGAGAAAGAGAAAGAGAGAGAGAGAGAGAGAGAGAGAGAGAGAGAGAGAGTAGTCCCAGAGAGCCAGGAGATGTTGTCCCAAGACACGTGTGTCTCAGAGGAGATGGATGTATTGGCCATCTCTCTCTGAAGCTGGACCCCGTACTCTTCTCTCTGTCAAAGCAAAATGCTGGGTCTGCATCACTGTGATGGATGGACTGAGTGGACAAGTCAGTGTCAGGGCTGAGATAGCAGACTCTGCGGCCTCATTTCCAATTGATACAGCAAGGAATTAATCCTCCCAGGTATTATGGACCTGTAGCGGGGGGGAAAAATTGACGGATATTGGATACATTCAATTGAATTGGAACATTCAATGTAATAACAGGCAACAGTCCGCATAGCTGGCCAGAATGATAGGCCTTATTTACAGACAGCAGGGGCAAGGAGAGGGACAGTGTGTAGTTATGGCAATGGTCAACGGCACCACATACTGTGGCTAGTAGCTACTGTAGATTACATTAGATTCACTGGTGATTGTTTATTGAGGATATGCAGTAGCAAAATATATTGCAGCCATACTTTTTATAGTTTTGGTCACTTATTAAAATTCTAGAGTGGAACAATACCTTGTGTTTGACATATATCACACTCTCTGGTCTAAATGTAATATACCGTAGTGCATGCTATACATCACTGTATTGAACTGTACTGTACTGTACAGTAGTAACAGTTATTCTTCTAGCGACAATTTCAAATGATCCATTGTGGTAGGATTTTTGGTTGAAGCTGGTTGAACTGGTCAGGACAGAGGACGCATCGTGTGCTTCCACGGCGGAGCACATTGTCCTTGGAGTTGTTTATCAGGTAGACGTGGCTTAATGAGTGTGTCACATCAGAAATGAGGCTCTGTTTACATCCACTACTTCCACTGGGATTTTGTCAGCGGTGGATCTCTCTCTCTTTCTCTTTCTCTTTCTCTTTCTCTTTCTCTTTCTCTTTCTCTTTCTCTTTCTCTTTCTCTCTCTCTCTCTGCCTAGACTGCGCTGCAGCTTTTTACAGAAATCAGCTCCCCCTCCTATCTACAGATGGTGAAGCTCCATTACCCTTCTGTGACACAGAGTTTAACCCGATCACATTCACATACTCTGCCGTGTCCGTGCTGCAGTACAGTACAGTAGGTGCAATAAGGGGCACCGCCAGGGATTTTGGGCCCCATGAAAAGGTATGACATTGGGCCACACCAGTGTGGTATAGCTTTCATTTGAACATTGGGGGGACACAATAAGTGTCCCACTTCATTTCCTGAATTCTGGTTAATTTTTATGCACCAATTGGTGCCTTTTCTGCATCAATTTATGGTGGAAATGTCTTTATGGGAAAACACAAAATTCAGGCACCAGGTGACATTCAAAATATAATGGAATATAATGCAGTAAGGCTCCCAGGCATTCTGTATTGCTTTCAAATATTTATTCTCCTGTAGATCAACCTTTCTCATTTAATATTGTCCCTGATGAGTCATCCCACACATACTGTACTGTAGGTAAGGTTGGCAACTCCCTGAAGTGGAAATAAGGGACAGGGGGCGGGGATGGGGACTGTGGTAATAACAACTGTGGTAATAATAATGCTGCATGACTTCTTTATTATTACACTTACTGTATCTAAACATGTAATGTTCTTGGTTGTAAGAAGTCCCATTCATACCATATATCTAGTCTGTATATACTGTATGTCAGAATCAGAATTGGTTTTATTGCAGTTGTAGATTTTCAACATACTAGGAATTTGCTTTCAGGCATGGTGCATAACATGGAGACAACATTGGACAGGGTACAGGGACGTGACAGGACAGTGCAAAGAGCAAGTACAATGCTAGTGCAAAATAGGTATAATGTATAAGGGTCAATGACGTGACGCCTACTTTTTCTGTCCAACTGAATTTTTTACCTTAAAAAAAACATCAAAATACTTAAAAAGATAACATGTATTTCTAATACCTTCCCCATATACATACCCACTCTAACCTCTCCAAACCTTTTAGTTATTGGTCATTTTTCTGCTATCTGAAGTGTCAAAACATCATGTGGGGCGACCGTCCAGCCTTGACTTCTATTTGGACAACCGTTTTAAAATCACTTTAAATTGATTATAATATATCCCTTGCCCTATTTGGCATACTTTCAAACATGTTTTGCATTCATTGACAAAATTATGAAGCATTTGCACATATATTTCCATCATAATATACAAACGAATGTTGTCCGAATATGTTCACTTTATGAAATATCATTGGGGGCGACCATCAAGAAAACACAATTGTGGGACTTTTATTTTGAAACCACCTCAAGGACAGATGGTGCATCAGCCAGCCACATGTGAGAGACCCAGACAAACAACTGGCAGGTTAGTAAGTCTCTCTCATATTTGCAAATACATCTCTTTTATAACTGCTGTAATGTACTTGCCACTTTTGGATATCATGTGGGACGACCGCCCCAAAACTGTGAATAATAAGTTTTATCTGCAAATCTATATTTTGATGATAAATTTGATAGTGACATGTGGTAAGAAGTAGCTAGTTTGGTTTCTGTAGCTAACTGTTAGCCTGTAATATTTGACTGAACTTGAAAATATCATCTGGGGTGACCGAGTATCATGTGGGGCGACCACTGCTGAGTGTTTTAGATGATAGATATATGTCCTGTATTTGTAGTTTCTCTATATTTATATTGTATTCATGATTTATACATAAGGTTCTTTGTTTTAGCATTACTCTTTGTATACTTTAAGATATATTTTTCTAAATTTCAGTCATTTTCCATTCCTATTCAGGAATAAACGTTTCTTTTTGATTATTGTACAATCTCATGAGATAAATTTAAAAACTGTATAGCATGACATTCCATTTAGGTAATTGTACTTGTATTAGTCATGTTTAACTAGTTTAACCTATTTTCTAGATGGCACAACAAACAAGCAAACAGAAGACTGCTCGCTACAGGCAGCGGGCCAACGCAGACCCTGCAGCAAGAGCCGACTATCTTGCCAGGAAAAAAGAAAGTTAAAAAACTATAGGTAACATCCCGTACATCTTTCTCAGTTGTATTTCAAACTGTCATGTTAGTAGGATTAGGAATGACCTTTTCTGTAATATCTTGAACTTAAGTTTGTATGTAATTTAGGCCAGTATCACATTATACATCAATAAATTATTTGTTTATCGCCATTGACTACCGTACATATTTTTTCCGAATTAAGGTCCCATCCATGGGACGTCTTTTCCTGCTTCCGCTTAGGCACTCTATTGTAGGCTAGACATGCAACGTACACAAACACCATCCACGTGACACAGGGGTCAGACGTCAGGGGTCAGCTAGCTAGCTAACTACTGTACCAGTTAGCTAACAACTATGTGGACACAGGCTGATCTACTGTACAAATTGGACACAGGAGTGTTCTCATATGGAACGAGGCTAGCACAATTGTTTTAAGTCCAGCAGTAACCTTAGTGGTTTAATTTCTGTCCTTCGCCTAGCTATTCTTGTCAGGGTGAACTGACCAGCTTTATTCATTCATTCATTTCAGACACAGAGGCAACACAATGATACAGGCACAATATTTTGAAATAAGATGCCGTTGGTCAATGTTGTGTTTTTGTTTTTGTATTTGCAAAAAAAAGGCTCTATACACCCATCAAAATAGATACACAAAACAAAGCCAAACGTGTATCAGTAGTGCACTAGTACTACTACCAAATAGCCTGCTACTGTTGAGTAGGGGTCCATGTCACATTCCTTAATTTCTGGGCATCTGCCCTTTTCTTTTTTAATAATATTATTAATTCAACAATCTAATTCAGGCAAAATGTTCCAATATATAGTCCTTATAATCAGTTCGTTTTAAGTCCTTCATCCATTCCCTTACGTTAGGCTATAGCTCCCATATTATAACGAGACTTGAATATGACGAGACGTATTGAACAGGTTTCAGTAATGACGCAGAAGTTTGTAGGCCTACTTGTGAATAAATAGGCTGTCCCCGTCCCGTATGTTGTCACTCTGTCACCTTCAAGAGATAAATAGGCTTACTATTTTAAACCTAACCGCAGATATGGGCAAACATGATTTAGGCCTATTATCAGATCTGTATGATAATTGAACAACAAATTGATTTGTTAAGTCAATGATCAAAAATAATGATTTTCTAACTTCTAATGAATTTCTAATCTGATAATTTCCCTAATTCCAAATCAAAAGAATGTAGGGAATTTGTTTAGAAAGGAGGTGCACTCGTGCTATTAGTAGTAGTGAGTAGAGTGGTATTACAGTCGCTTTGGATAAAGCCAGTCCTGCTTGTGAACTTGCTGGCTAGCATAATTTAAGCATAACAAGGGTAATGCGCACCAGCCATGTAATGCAAACTGAGATGGAAATGTACTGTATGGTTAGAGTAGGCTACATGGACCGCTGTGCATAAACCTCCTTCTCTTTCTCATACATTGACAAAACCAATGATGATATGATAAGGACACGAAAATGGACCTTTGTGACATGTTTGTTCTTGAAGCATGTAATGTGCATTGCACTTTAACTTTTGAAATGTTTAATGTTTTTAAAGGAGTAGTAAAGGGAAAATGCATGTTTACCCCTTCTATGCTAAATATTTTAAAAAGCCTTTCCAGATGAACTAGAATCTTACTTTATGGCGAATAATATGTCAGAACGCCAACTAACACCTTGGTGAGTTTCTTGTCTTTGAAATTGAGTTTAACATGTTTTTTGGATGATTTTTCACGGTGCCCACCCACATCCATTGCATGACCAAAACGGTGGTAAAGCAATTATCAGACTTTCTCAAAAGTGCTAGTTTTGTCAACGTTTTGATCTGAACCATTGTATATGATCATAAGTAACCTTAAAACAGGGCTAAACATGCATTTTCCCTTTACTACTCCTTTAACATTTGTGATATTTGAATGTTCCTGACGAAGCTTGTAACCTACTGTGCGTTTCACGTTTTAACATTTTTTTTTACTTTTGTGATATTTGAATGAATTGAAGAATATTTTTGACTTGACCACTTGGAAATATTGTAATACAAGCTTTGTTCAGTTTTAATTTGTCTGAACTGTATTGTGTACATTTTAAATAGACTTTTAACTACCTGCGGTTTTCTCATCATTTGGGGCGACCATCTGTCATGTGGGGTAACCAGCGTTTGGCAATATCTGTACTAAATTCAAAATAGAATATCCATCAGTTTAAACTCAAATATTAATCAATGGTATACTATGCTTAAGTAGATACTATCTGTACACATTTTAAATCAGTTTTATGGCTTTTAGAGTAAAAATTGGTATTGTAACTGCATTACGAGGGAGACACTGCCACTATAGAATAAACTTATAAAATCATGGTTTACAAAAAATGAAAGGATACACAAGCCTGTCTTTCTTAAACTGTTTATTTAATTACTGATACTTGTTAAAATATTAGTAATGTTAAGGAAATATGTTAATTTTGAGATAAATTACGGTCGCCCCAAATTACTTTTTTTTAAGCCGTGTGCTATTAATTCAACTTTAAAAACACTAAAATCTCTTAATTTGGGTTCTTTGCATAAATGCATGTGTACACTATATTCCAAATGTTTGAACAATGGCCAAATATATCCTTATTTTTTGTGTTTTAAAATTGGCCTATTCAAAAGTCTTATCCGTCAATGACCCATAATGTTAAATTAAATTCCCGTATAGAGCTATGAGCTGTTAATAATACTGTGTGTCTGTGGGAAATTTTGCCCATTCATCCAGAAGAGCATCGAGGAGCATTGAGGACACACTCCAAAATCTTGTAGAAAGCCTTCCCAGAAGAGTGGAAGCTGTTATAACTGCAAAGGGTGGACCAACTCCATATCAATGCCTATGAATTTAGAATGGGATGTCATAAAAGCTCCTGTAGGTGTAATGTGTAGGTCTCCCGATACTTTTGTCCATTGAGTGTATGTATATTGTTTTTATTATTATTATTATTATTATTATTAGTAGTAGTAGTAGTAGTAGTAGTAGTAGTAGTAGTGGTAGTAGTAGTAGTAGTATTGTTATTATTATTGTTATTTGTATTATTATTATTATTACAGCTCTAAATGAAAAAGTACATGTTATTTACTACTCAGTCATTACTGTTAGATTATATGAACCTTAAATATGATGCACTTGAACTTTTATGGTAATTGGACTGCACTTATATAGCGCTTTTATCCAAAGCACTTTACAATGGCCTCTCATTCTCTAATTCACACCAATTGCGGCAGCTGCCATGGAAGGTGCTAGCCTACTCAATTCATTGTCTTGCCCAAGACACATGTGGACAGGAGTATCCAGGATTCATATCGCTGACCCTACGATCATTGGACGACATGCTCAACCTCCTGAGCTGCAGCCGCCCCTATTTTATAGTAGCCTACAAATAATCACAGTTTATGAGTGGGGAGTAGTGAACTACATGTGATGAAACATTTTGCAGTAGGCCTTGCACTTTCTCATGAATGGTAGGGCTATCATGACAGCTTTGCTGTGGTTAAACTACTCCAGCTATGCTTTCAGAGTAACTTCCCTAACACTGCTAGCCTATATCAACCATATTTGGGCTTGATAAAATATATATTTATCATAATCAATATTGATGGTATGATTATTAATACATAACATATCAATCTCTGGATATGTCTGTCAAACAAGAAACTGAAAGCTTCCTGACTCCTCTGAAGCCTCTCTCGTTCCTCTTATGGATGTCTCCTGACTCCTTCTGATTCTGATCCATGCTGTTTCACATCAGTAACATTAATAATTCTGGGACTAATGGAGAAGTTTTGGTGGCAGATGGTGCAGCTGGCTTTGTACACATTATCTCGCCCATATTCCAGCCACGTTCCTTTTCCCATTATGTTCTATATTTCTGTAATTGTGACTTAATTTTTGCCACCGGAATTGACTCAGACTGGGTTTTTGAAACCCGCGTCTCAGGTGTATCTTAGTAACACTGACAGCGCTTTCTCGCTCAGCAAAGCTGTACAGTTCATTATAATAAAAATAGCTATGACGTTCATTTTCAAAAATAGAGAACAAAGTGCGTCCCTTATCAGTTTAATAAGGGACACGTCTTTTAGGGAACACATATTTTAAGGGACCGTTGGCAACCCTAACTGTAGGCATAAATCGTAGCCAGCTAGCTTGTCAGCCAGCTTGGCCATAGGCTAAAGTTAGTACAATGTTACCAGTTTGTTAGCTAACTAGTGTAAAGATACTAGCTTAAATCTCAGCAAACCATCAAACCTTCCATTCCTTCCAAAACTCTTTATTTTCTTTCTTTTTGCTTTTGGAAGCCAGCTGTTTCTTTAGAAAGCCGAGACATGATAATCCACACCAGCACTCCTCACTCGCAATTCACTGCTAGCAAGTACCGGCCGAACCATTTCCTGTAAATAGATATGGGGAGCATTTGGCTCTCTGGATGTTTACTTTTTGCCAAAAACAAGAAAAGAAAAAGAAATAGTTTTATTAGGACATTGTAAAATAAATATTCTATTAACGATGATAGGTTAATCATTTCCTATTGAAAAAAGTACCTAATGTTATAATGATTTTTAGGGCCCCTGTCAGTCACAGGCCCTTAGAATCATCCTAACATTTCTCGCCCATACGGCGCCCCTGGGTGCAGTAGCACTCAGTACAGTGGCTGGCATTGCGCTGTATCTCTACCCCATAACAGGACCTGTGTGAACTGTTTAGTGTGTTACTGGCAGTTCTTTCTGGGTGACTTTGTTCCGTGTGAAGGGTTGTTTCTCATCATGCAGGATGCAGAAATCTAACACTTCCCTAATTAGGGCCCGAGCACTGGCGGTGCGAGGCCCTATTGAAATTGTAAGGCTTATTCTCCCTTCTACCTTCTTCTTCTCCCCAAACAAATGCATTTTTGGCGGCCTAAACATCGATGAAAACGCATGAAACTTTGCAGATACGTCAGTCCCGGTGAAAAATTTTATATTTCATGGGTGACTGAAATGGGCGCGGCAAAACGGCTCAAGAGCACCCCCTGGACATTTTTAAATGGCGAGCACCACCTTTCAATTTGATGTAGGCGAACAAAATTCGGTGGGCATATGTAGTTCATCGAGACACACTAAAATGTCTCTTGGAGCTATACCCAACATCCAACAGGAAGTCAGCCATTTTGCTCTTAAAGGATTAACATGGTAATTTTTCAACTTTTTTTGAGTTTGAACGTGCTATTTGCACAATAGGACATTGAAGAAACACAATAAAAACATTAAATATATCCGTTTTGTCGTTTTTGAGAAACTGGAAGCGTAACATTTTCAGTCCAATTTCACTCGGGGTAAAAATACTCAGAATTCGTGACGTTTTTCCCTTTGTTGACGTCACCCTAAAGTTTGAAAATCCCGCCTCCACTCCCCTGCACCGCCTCCAACAGAAACCTGTCTGCCTCCCGCACCTGCTGTCTTTGCGCCATTTCACCATCTATCCAACATGGTAAGGCAGCTCTGAACCCTTTCTCATCTTGACAATAATTGAATAGTTGCAGTCTCTTAATTTTATATAATTTGTACGTTTTATAGGCCTAATTGTATTTGTGGTTGTCATACATATTGGGAAGTTTTTACCATGATCTCCGTGTCTGAGTAGCCAACCTAGCTAATGTTAGATAAACGAACCATAACGTTAGCTGTAATTGGCAACAGTTTTTAAAAAGCTGTCTGATCCAGCTAGCTATTTGTCTTTATCCAGCATGTTGACGTTAGCTAGCCTAATGTTTGGAATGTCAGCTAGCTGTGTTAATTATCCTAGCATGCTAACGTTAGCTCTCAATGCATTTGCTTTTGGTAACGTTAGCCCTCCAGTGCAATGGCAGAAACAGCGCACCATACTGTACTCTTCCCTGGCATAAAATCTACTTGCACCAGGTGCAAACTGTGCTGTAAGGTTTCCGAAGCGATAGCCTACCATAACTGTTGTGAGCGTGCTTTGTTGTATAGGCCAATACAATAGGCAACGTTACGAAGTCAAAGTTGGATATAAGTCAGTTTGTCTCCACAAGAATCTCCCGATTATCTCTCGCTCAAACTTAATTCGATATAATGTAGACTTACTGATAAATAGCCTATTGTTGTAATTTATGCTGTTTTGCATATGCAAAATAACGATGCTATTACTAATCGCTTTTATAATTTGCCCCCTTTTCTTGTAGCCCGATCACTACATTTCCAATACTGGGACTCGGGAGGTCCAGGTCCCACGCTTCAGGGCTCTGGAGGTGTGCAGGTCCTGGAGGGCAGGTTGCAGCCAATGTCACCTAATGATATTATAAATGTTACAACACCGCCCTGTTTTATGAGAAAGTAGCCTATGTCTTAATTTAATGTCATGTTGTATGCGCAACAATTACCTCGGAAAATAAAGACGTAGTCCTACCCGTGCGGGTTTTTGTCATTTATTTATTCTCACATTGAGATCTTAACTTGATCAAACACACCTGCTGTGTACTGAATCGTTTGTCCTATGGTCTTGTATTGCAGCGTTGTGATGCGCATATAGAGGCTACTGTGCTAAAATTATGACTACATTTCAGGGTGGGTGGAGGTGAAGATATTAAGTCAAGTTATGTTCCTTTCATAATTTACAACTCCAAATAATTGTAATTCTGCAAAACATTCTGAAAGTTGTGTAAGCCTAATCATCACTGTGGCATCTGCTCCACATAATGTTGATCATCCCAGCACCTCGATCCGACCCAACTTCAGGAAGCATTGCGCATTTTGGGATTAAACAGCTCCAGTAACGATATTCTATTATAACCAGAGGGCATTACAATAACATTCAAAACGAGATCTATTGACTGCATGACCTGTTAGTCTCCAGATTCACGGAGTCGTAGTGCACGGCCCTCTGTCTCCAAACTCATCGATTATGTTGAATCGCTGCGCTACGCATGCAGTCTGCCACATATTAGTAGGATCAGTAGGCTAGCCTATATGTAGGCTACATCCCCAGCCCCTTTCTGCAAAATGTATTGTGTTGCCTTTGTATGTGAAATGAGCTATAATGATCTAATTGATCTGACCAATAATCAGTTATTGCAGTGGTATTCCGCTCGATTCCTTACATCACCACAACTGACAGATGTTGAACCCAGAACAGTAACGTTTCAGTGTTCAACTGGCTTTGTTGGACACCTACTAAGATAAATAACGTTAGACTGGTGAACAATGCGGATGTTATGTCGGTTTCACAGCGCAAATGATCTGTCTTCTGGCAAGACCCACAATTGCAATTATTTGACTAAATAGGTACTGTTCGTAGCTGGCTGAAAGCTATAACGTTAGTCTAATAGCCCAAGCCTCCAAGCTTGCGTGGCCGGCTGCAGGGTGCTTTTTCCTCTGTGTCGTGGGGGAGACGTGTCGTCGTTATACTTTTATCGTACTTTTCCCAAATAGGCCTAATGCAAATTCGAGGATACGGCCTGTTAGGTAGCGTGTATCTTTATAATGTTTGGGGGTTAATATAATATTAAGGACTTTGTAAATGCCCCTGGTTAGCAGCTAGAAAAATGGCTATTGATCTGGCTGTTGTGCGATCTAGCTCGTGTTGTCTAGCTCGGAGCAGTGGTAGCTATGGTAACTGGGCACACGTCTGTCAATCATAATGATTCCAGTTGGTCATTTGCTCAGAGAACTGTCAATCAGTTGTAATGAATCACGCCCAGTTTTGAGTGAGTGAACTTTTTGAGTGGCAGATTCAGACCTATAAAAACATATTTTAAAAGAATTTTTATGGATGAATTCTGAAATAGTTAAACACATTTGTTTTGTTGTTGCCTAAAGATATCTGGAAAGTGTTATATTGAATTACCATGTTAATCCTTTAATGTGCCATTTTTTCCTTGTTTTTACCATTTCCATGCCTCGTACTTTAATGAACTCCTCCTACATATTTCATCCGATCAACTTCATATTCGGTCAGTTTTGTGATCAAAAGTTATCCAAAAAATTTAGTTTTCACCAAACACCCTTGCCGTGGCATCCCGCCAAATTTTGACATTTCACCATAAAACAGGAAGTCCTCATAACTCCTCCATACATTATCCAATTTGTCCAATATTTATCACGCTTCATGAAGGTTCTGTCCTGAACACATCTATGTGTCAGTATTGCGTCATACTTATAGCGCCACCTATTGGTGAAACAGGAAGTCCTCAAAACTCCTACATACGTTATCCCATTTACCCCAAATTGCTCACGCTTGATGAAGGTTGCATCCTGAACACATCTGTAGGTCAGTATTGAGTCATACTTATAGCGCTGCAAACAGCTCAAGCAGGAAGTTATCATAACTCCTACATACATTGTCCGATTTACACAACATTTCTCACACTTCATCAAGGTACCGTCCTGAACACATCTATGCGTCGGTATTGAGTGACAGGAAGTTTCTCTCAGTACTGGACACCGAAATAGCACACCCTTTAACGCCGCCACACCCCGACATGCTCACTGCTGCTCGCAGCCCTAGTTATTCCTTTGTTTTGTCACTTGACACCCAGCTCACTTAATAGTTGTTTTCACTTTAGGCACTATATACACAAACCGAGCCACTTTGTTTAATTACTGCTTCAAGTGCTGCATTGTAATTTTGTTTGTTAGCTTCAGTGGGAGGCAATAATTAAAAATGTGTTTTGATAGACTTTAGTGAGTGCTCTCCCTATCTCTCGCTGCGGTCTAGTTTCTGTGACTTTGTCAGCCCTGCGAGAGGAGCCCTCCTTCTGACACCTGTGCTGTGTCAAACATAGTTCCCTTTGATCAAGGTCAGAACTACCACTCACACTACTCTGAATGTGTGTGTGTGTGTGTGTGTGTGTGTGTGTTTGTTTCCATGTACCAAACTTGTGTTCCAAACTTCCGCAATTCTCCTCAGGGCCCTTTGCAGCTGCTGATGCCTACAGAGTCCCCCTGTTTACCCCCTGTCACCTCAGCTCAGGGATAACTGAAGCATGCATGCTGTTGAAACCCATTGTCCAACGCTGGCCTGATGAGGTGCAGCCAGCTGAGTTTTTTTCCGTTTTTTTCTTTCTTCACCCAGCTGTACCGCCTTGCTCCCCTGGAATAAATATAGTGCTTTGTGTGCTGACGTTGGCGTTCTGTTGGAGGGGGCATGCCAAGGTTAAGTGGGCTGTAGTGGCCACTGGCTGTGTGCTTTTAGATGTTATGCACCAAGACAACCGCATAAGGATATTTCCCAGGGCTTGAAGAGAAAGACACAATTAGGGAGCCTAGGTTTGTGTAAGCTCCAGTAAGGAATTTCTATTTGGAACCTTGGAGGAAATATCACTGCTAAGAGGGCTGACTTAGTGAAACAGCTCAAATAAGAGATGTAGAAGTGATTCTGTGCTGGTTTTACTCCAAGATAACACATCATAGGGGAATGAGAGGACTGCATGGAGCAGTTTTGTATTTTTCTGCGGTCCTCTGCTGCACGCGGTGTCCTCTGGGAATTGTACTGATACGTGTTACAAGGGCCCTGTTTGTTTGTTTTTCCCTTGCACTGTTCCGTGGGGGCTGGAGAGATATGGGGCACTAACACTCCGCAAACGCGCTTGCTCAGCCTTCCACAGGCATGCCAGCTGGAATGCTCCTGTATGCCGATGGAGCCCAGGTAAACGGCACTCTCCCACCCTATTCCTCCCTCCCTCTCAATACGGCTCTTCACCTGTCATGACAACTGGCAGCCTCCTGTTCAGCACAACTGGCTGCTCCCAGCTCTACAAAACCTTGATTATCTGCCATACTAACAGTACAGTAATAGCCCCGCCTCGCTGTTTCAGATGCTACTTATTACTTGGTGTGAACTGGGCAGTGGGCAGCATCAATAATTAACAGTAATTGAGTTAACTACTGTTTCCTGTAAATAAGCGATCATTGGAGATCCCAGTGATCTGATTGTGAATCACAGCATGAAGGCAGGCTGATCTATTGCTCTTTGAATTACTGCAGATCTGTGTTCCACAGCAGAGAGGATTTCTGAAGAGTTCTGTGTTGAAGCACTAAAGGTTAATTGGATTCTGTCAACATATAAAATCATTGGACAATAGGGCTGCAACAAACGATTATTTTAATTGTCGATTAGTCACCGATTATTGAAACGATTAGTCGACTAATCTTTAAAAAAAAAAAAAAAAAAAAAAAAGGTTAATTGGATGAATATAAAATGACTCTTATGGTATATTTAGCCATCAGCTTTTAAATCTAGCAACACAAGAAAGAACAAACTTCATTCAAAAATATCTCTTTTAATTATTACCCTTCTGCTGATAGTACAAGTATAAAACTATAAATAAAAATGTTAGTGCAGTGTGTATAAACTAAAAATACATCTTTGTCCATTGTTTTGAACAAGGACCGGCATAATGTTTTGTAAACCAAGGCACATTAAATAACATTAAATAAAGGTAAACATAAACATGAGGCCACATGTGAAGGCAGTCGCCTGCTGGGGGGGTGCATGTCTACTTCCTCTGCACAAAAGTATCCAGCGTGCTTCATCTGCTTTTCACGCTGCATAAATGGGATACAAATTATTTTGTCAGGCAGACAGTAAACATGTTGGATGTGTCAGCCCTATTTCAGAAGAAAAGCAATTTTTTGTACATGATTCTAGAAGCAGTCTTCTCCTAGTAAGGACCGCTATCCTGGCTTGCTAGTGCTAGCTGGGATAATGTTACCAAAAGCAATGCAACAAACTAACGCGGGCCAACTCCTACTAGTTTGCTAACCTTAAACTTGAAAGTTGAACCTACACGGACATCAGAATGTTCACACGTTTGTGCTGATTCATAAACTGTAACGTTAAATATCTAAGCTGTGCGATGTATACTTTTGAAAAAGCAAGTAAGGGCTAGTGTTAGCTATGTGTTGCTACGATAAGCTAACGTGCATCTTACCTTGGCGAGTCGCTGGTATCCGCTCCAACATGCTTTCTCTTCAAATGCTCATGCATGACTGTCGTACTGCCATGGTAGGCTAGCTCTGCCTTGCATAGCTTGCATGTTATCTTTTTCTCTGCAGTGTGTAAAGTAAACCGCTCCCAAACTTTTGATGTTTGCTGCGTGTTGGAGCCGAACTCGTAGACAGACTTGGCTCTGCCATTTTATCCCACTGAGTGACCCTTGAACTCTGAACGCTACTGCGCATGTGCGACTCGGGGGAGAAAAATAAAACCAAAAAAACCTTCGGCTATCAAGGCGACAATAACAACAATTACATTTGTTGGTGAATATTTTAATTGTTGATTTTTGACTAATCGTTGCACCCTTATTGGACAATAGTTAATTCTCTAATATCTCCGAGCATCATTCTCATGCTCTGTTTAATAGCCTTTTTGGAAGGAAGATCACTCATCCTGCTGTCAGAATCAGTTAATGACAGCTTTATTAACATAACGAAAGATTTATGTTCAGCAATAAGCGTGTACTGGATCAGCCAGGATTGCTTTTGAATATTAATCTCAGTGGATAAATTAATTTTAATGTCGAATTGTGTCTTGAGACTTTTGTGTCCTTTCCTGGAACTTGGTCTTCACATTTCCCTTGAGTTCATTAGATTTTTTTATTTATTTATTTATTTTTAAGACAGGGACAAGGCACAATAGACATTAACCCTATAAAACAGGGAGAGATGCTCTGTACAAGGTTATAGCTAAACAGCTAATTTCCACCCGCAGTCCCTGGGCAGTGTGGTTTTAGCACCTCAGGCTGAAATTCATTTTTGAAAGGTTTAGGTTTAGGCCATACTGTAGTGATTAGGGGCCAGGCAGCGTAGCTGCCGGAACCCTATTGTATTTGCCTATATTATTATTATTATTCTCCTTCCACTGAAGTCTAACTTCCCATGGACAAAAAATCACCAAAATTTGCACATAGCTCCAGTACTATATCCAAAGTCCTCAACCTGCATTGTAGGTCAATAAACCTGAAGGTGGCGCTACAGCAACAGTCTAAAGTTTAAAACTTAAAAAAATCATAACAAATCAGCCATAGGTGCTATCACTGTAAAACCACCACGTGAATGTAGTCCCACGTGAGACAAAACCTTCATACACTTTGACCTTGCAGGAATTTTGAAGTCCATCACTCTGATTTCTTCATAAACTGTAAAACCTATCAAACATATCTCCTCCCACATTTTTTGTTCAATTGACACCAAAATTAATATACTGTATCTACAGACTGTCCTTACCAAAGGATCCTCACAGATTTTTGAAATATGAAAAATTGAGCCCACAGCACATCAAAAGGTTTCACTATTAACAGTTCTGTATAGTTCCTATTAATTCTCGCCAAATCAATGTCTGATCATCCTCATAAAGAGTGACAACATTGGCCACATATCCAAGATGTAGTATGATTTTTTACAGAATTTTATCTCAAAAATTGAATTTTTAAAAATATGTTTAATTCTGTCCTCTGAAACCAACACTTCATACAGAGAAAACTACATTACCCACAATCCAACGCAAGCTCCACGAATCTGAGACATCGCTGTTGGCAACCCTACCCAACCCCCGCCGAGGATTACAATGACTAAATTGATTGATTGGCAACTGACTGAGTACACAGCTGCTGAAGTTAATGTTCAATTATGAAAAAAAAAGCTAACAAAACCTGTAACCCACATTTTTCAATCAATTAATACTAAAGTTGCTACACTGGATCTTCAAACTGTCATTCACAAACTCATTGACCAGATTATTGAATTATCAAAATTGAGCTTACAATGCATTAAAATGTTTTACTTATTATTATTATTATCCATCTTCCACTGAAGTCTTACTTCCTGTGGACAAAAAATCACAAAAATGTGCACATAGCTCCAGTACTAAACCCAAAGTCCTCAACCTGCATTGTAGGTCAATAAAGCTGAAGGTGGCGCTACAGCAACAGTCTAAAGTTTAAAACTTTAAAAAATCATAACAAATCAGCCATAGGTGCCATCACAGTAAAACCACCACGTGAATGTAGGCCCAAGTGAGACAAAACTTTCATACACTCTGACCTTGCAGGAATTTTGATTATTATTATTATTCTCCATCTTCCACTGAAGTCTAACTTCCCGTGGACAAAAAATCACCAAGATTTGCACATAGCTCCAGTAGTATACCCAAAGTCCTCAACCTGCATTGTAGGTCAATAAACCTGAAGGTGGCGCTACAGCAACAGTCTAAAGTTTAAAACTTAAAAAAATCATAACAAATCAGCCATAGGTGCTATCACTGTAAAACCACCACGTGAATGTAGGCCCAAGTGAGACAAAACTTTCATACACTTTGACCTTGCAGGAATTTTGAAGTCCATCACTCTGATTTCTTCATAAACTGTAAAACCTATCAAACCTATCTCCTCCCACATTTTTAGTTCAATTGACACCAAAATGGATCTACTGTATCTTCAGACTGTCCTTACCAAACGATCCTCACAGATTTTTGAAATATGAAAAATTGAGCCCACAGCACATCAAAAGGTTTTACTGTTAACAGTTCTGTATATAGTTCCTATTTATTCTCGCCAAATCAATGGCTGATCATCCTCATAAAAAGTGACAACATTAGCCACATATCCAAGATGTAGTATGATTTTTTTTTAGAATTTTATCTCAAAAATTGAATTTTTTAAAATATGTTTAATTCTGTCCTCTGAAATCAACACTTCATACAGAGAAAACTACGTTACCCATAATCCAACACAAGCTCCACGAATCGGAGACATCGCTGTTGGCAACCCTACCCAACCCCCGCCGAGGATTACAATGACTAAATCGATTGATTGGCAACTGACTGAGTACACAGCTGCTGAAGTTAATGTTCAATTATGAAGAAAAGCAAACAAAACCTGTAAAAATTAATAAACATATCTCATCCAACATTTTTCAATCAATTAACACCAAACTTGCTACACTGGATCTTCAGACTGTAATTCACAAACTCATTGACCATTGTTGAATTATCAAAATCGAGCTTACAACGCATCAAAATGTTTTACAAATGTTTTACGATACGAATGTACAAAATGAACATTGGAATGTCAACTTTCCTGTTGTCCTATTCTCTCGCTTATTGCTCCTAAACTTGTCGGAAATTGCCTGGCCCCGCCTCATCGCTGCGAAGCAGCTTTAATTGGGTTTGTTTTCATATTGTGCTATTCAGCTTCCATATGCAGAAGACTAACAACAGTTATACCTCTCAGAAAAAGAGATCTTACATTTTATATTATGTAAACCTGCTTAAACCCGCTTTGGAAGAATACAGTAGACTGCATTTCGTAAACCTGCCAGACATGCATGATATGCTAGGCTGCGTGAGATGGGGTGTTTTCTCATTGGGGTTTGTCTAGAAGAGTGAGTGCTCTTCATGGCCCAGCCTTGTGTGCTGAAGCCCCTACATAGTCAGTCTCATCTCGTGGAGCCCTGATTGATGGCTGGTGGTGGTGTGCTGGTGCAGGTCCGCGTCGCCGGGTGAGCGATCGTTGTCACACAATGCTGATTCCGGGGGAAGTGCAACGGAGGTTGAGTTGCTGAAACCACTCTCCCCATAGCGTTGAACCGGTTTCTACAGGTCTATTTACAATAATTGCAGTTTACAGTAACCAATAAACTGGACAATGCCAACTTTACAGAATCATTCTCTCATAGCCAAACATACCATGTGAGGGCCCTGTTCTCTATCAAAACAGATAGGTTTATAGAGATATGTTTATGATGTCCTCCTAGTGTAGCCGGCAGCAATTTCATTGTGACTGTACACCGTACATTACATGTGACAAATAAAAGGAATCTTCTCTCTCACACAGTGACAATACTGTAATATGATACATGAATACATGAATAAATAAACCAATATAATCCAGTTATAACAATTATCAAAAATCTTGATCATTATTTTGTCACATGATAGATTCGCCTACAGTATGCTATTGGTAGATATCTGAAGGTCATTTGCTTTGTTTTTTTTTGAGTGGGTGGCGTTTTAGAGGACAAAAGCAGATAGGTTGGTTGGTGTTTATTTTTGCCAGGGTATCGTGTACGCAGGAGTACACAGTGCCAGTCCTGAGTCCAATTAGTCCTTCAGAGTGCTAATCTGTGGCCAGCGTTGTGAATTTGCCAGGCTTGAGACAGTTTTGAAGTTTGGGAGAGTGGATGTTTACAGATTGAGGTTATGTAAGCAGAAACCTGCTCTCCAGTGATAACAGGAGGCTTATATGGGAGGCAGAGAGAAATATCTATAGGACTTAACCCCATGGCATGGGAGATTAGCACTGGCAGCTCTGGGTCGTACAGAGCAACGGCGACTTGTCCTTGAGGTGCGTTAACCATAACTCTGCTGCCGGTTGATTTGTATGTTAAACGTGACGCTCCCGTCACTAGTCCCATTCCATCAGACATGTTTAGGCCACGGTTCTGAAAATAGCAGCGTCTCACAACTCACTACCATTTACTTAGTTAATTTAATTTCACAAAAAGCTGTATAGCCTAAGCAAAAAATGTCCCACGGTGCTTCATTCTTATTGCTTCTAAATCTCGATTAAATTAATAGTATTCTGAGAAACTGCAGTGTTCTATTAGACTACATTCATGCAGGTTAGTGTCTGATATTGGGGCTGCATTATGCAGAAATTATTATTAATAATTATTAGAATTAGAGAGCATGACGACTCTGACATCTACAGCAGCACTATAGAGTACCAAGGGGTTTTAAGCTCTTAATTAACGATTAACACTGTGCGGATCACTTTAAGGCAACTCATTGGAATTCACCTTTCCACAGCATTACAATTGAATAATAATGTTTGAAGAAATGTATAGAGAGATTACTCAAAGATAACCATTAGTCATATATGTACTGTACCTACAGTACAGTAGTTTTGTATGATCTTCTACTCTACAGATGGTTTGCTCTGTCAGCAGGGCACCTCAGTGTGAGTGCCAGGTGGGTCACCAGCTCTCTGAGATAGGCTAACTCTCAGAAGCTCTCTGAGCTAAGGACCCATTGATGTGTGGTCTGGGTACTCTGCCAGCTATTAAAACAGGCTTGAATAAGGGCTCAGTAGATCACTTGACTTCACCATTGGAATCATAATAGCCATGGCTATTCTTGAAAGGGTAACTAGGATCAGTAAAATGCATGCTGTTGATTGTGTACTTTATGAAATGCAGCAGGAGAGTTCTCTTACAGTAGGGCAGTATGTATACTTTCTGTAGAGACGTGGGTACTGGATGGACTTATCAAGTCTGTAATGCTTACAGACAGACCATGACTAACAGTGATGCTTGGCAGCTTGTTCTTTTGTTATGCTGTACACCAACCCGGCTTCAATAAAGCAGGCCCGCATTGGTGAGGCAGGCCTGAAGAAGGCAGTATCTGATGTTCCTTTCCACACTGTGTGTGTTGGTCACCGTATTTGTGTGTATGTTTGTCTGCATGCAATATTTGTCCTACTGTCTGTGAAACACTCCACCGGTCGCCAGTGTGACATCACATTCAACACACAGTATTCCTTTCCTTCAAATCCGCTGCCCCATGGTGGCCAGGTGATTGTCATTACTCCAGAATGATCCCGCCCTATCCTTATCTCAAGGCAACTATACTCGTTTTGTCAGAAGAAGAGCACAGATCAAACTAAACACCAAGGGGAGTGGAATTCTGCCAGGGAGTCGGAATTCAGTGCAAGCTGTGTTGCTCAGAGTCAAAGAAGGAAAATAAAATAAAGGAAAAATGATTGTGGACCCGTTCCTGTGTGTCACGAAGAGAACAGTATGGGGCTGTCTATCCTTCAAGGAGAACTTGAGCTAACGGATGTGTTAAAATGTAAAGAACACTGTCATCCTATTGGTCAATGTCAAGGTACTGTACATTGTAGGCATGGTCGCAGGAGATGTCAGACTAGGCAGGAAAATACAAAAAAATCGAACATGCTAGACTTTTCGTCGGGTTGTTGTAGGGCGTCCCAGACACCAAATCGCTGATCTTCAATTATGCCACACTATAAGGCTTTTCGTTGTTCCCGACGTTCGGGCCCGACGGTGGACATTTTGTCTGCAACAATTATTTTTCTCCCAAAATCGTCCTGAATTTGTGTAGTCTGCACAGGCCCTAATTCATGCAACATTCATGTGGTGTCGGAATAATCTGAAAAATGAGTTCCTGACTAGAAAAATTCACATGAACGCCCCCTCAAATCAGAACAACGGCAAGTTGCCGTAAATTTTGGTACACAACCTGCCGACTTGTGCAGGTCTTCATAGGCAAGAAGTAGCAGACGAAAGTGGACAAATTCAGGCTAAATGTTTAGTTGAGGTGGTAATAAACTGTATATTTTTTTCTCACATGTAATTTGTAAGTTTATCCATATGGTATTGTTGTAGCCGTTAATTGTTGTCCAGAGTGACCTAGATTAAAGTTATTCAACAAGTCAGGTAAAGCAAAATCTTAGTGCTTTAGGCAACCCTTAGAACTTTATTGTCACACAAAACTAGAAACAGGTTGGGATTTGTTTTTGGAATGCGTCCCAGAATTCGGTAGAAGATGCCCCCTTTTGGAAACCACTTTGGATAAAGAGTTTGAGAGAACATCAGAAGCTTAATTAAAGATATTACAGATTAGAGACATTGAGACCAATCGCAGGGAAAATGGAAAGTATAGTCTCCAGTATTCAAGGTTTTGAACGTCCAACAATAGCGTCTGCTAATGTCTGGACTGTGGCAGTAGTGAATGAAACGCCAACCCGGGGCTGTCAGCCCCTCAGGGCAGTGGTAGGTTTCCAACAGTGCATTCTCTTGTCTGCCGTCAGTCCTCTCTGCAGAACATGGCTCAATTACAAGTGACTGCTTTTCCAATTATTAATCCAGCTGCAGCAATTAGACCCAGAGAGAGGGGAGGTGCAGAGGCTCTGTGTTTGACTGCCGTGTTTAGCCACCAGCTCCTCTACTCTCCCCTTTCTTCTTGCCTTTGTGTGACTGGTGCTCATTGGTGTGGCTTTATTCCATGTGTGTTCATTGCCTGTGTCCAATTCCGCAGTGTTTGACCCATTCTCCTCCTGCCTCTTATCCGTCTCCTACTCTCCTCTTACTCTCCACTCCCCTGATCTGTTCATCAAAATGGCTCTTGTCCTCCCTCATTGTGCCTAGCCCAGACTTTCCACACCCTCTGCTCTTCTTCTGCTCCTCTCTCTCTCTATCTCTCTCTCTCTCTTTCTCTCTCTCTCTCTCCCTCTCTAACTGGCACTCAGATTTTATTCAGCCAGTTGGATTATGTTTGTTTGAAAGTTCCTGGCCTTGATTTGAGGCCATTGAAATGCCAGGAGCAGTGGACAGACGTAATGAGTAATCTCCCTCTGGTGAATGCCATGGTCAGCTCAGTGGGAGGCCGTGTGCTGACGAGTTTATGGAGTAGGGCTGCACAATATATCGTTTCAGCATTGTCATCCGTACGCATATGCAACAGTCCCATTACATGATGTGCAATTTATTTAATAGGATGTGCGGTGTCAAGTCAAACACGTCATACTACAAAGTCAGCCACGTTTAGAAAAAGAAAGGGTTTGGTGCTCAACAGTCCAGGACAGCATATATCAGAAAAGTGCCCAGGTAAAGAAGCTTTTCTGATCATGCTACAATTTATTTTGTTGCTTGATACAAAAGGAAAACTCACACTGTTCTCATTTTCCATGACTAATCTACAAGAGAGGTCTGATTTATTCTCCATAATCACACTCCTAGAAAACTAGCAGGTACACCCAGCAGCTTCCGTTTGGACACTGATAGATAAAAAAAAATCCCTGTGTTTTCTGTATTTTGTATTTATCTGCCCTGTTGAAAGGTTCAGTTGAAACATGCCAAATACGTCATATAACCAAAATGATTGTTTGACTGTCTCTATTTTTGTCATTTAACAGGCGGCATGCGTCCTTGCCTATAGAAGTCATGGGGAGCCCTGTAAGCCTTACTGCCCCTTCGTCTAGAAGAAGTCATCCCTCTCGCAAATGGAAGTCTGCATCCTTTGGGTACTGTAAATCCAAGCGTTTCCTTTGATTGATTTAATCCGTCTTTTGTATGCTACTCAAACAGATTGTGCCCTTGCGGTCTGTTTGGGCTCCTTCTGGTGGAATGCCATTTACTGTGTAGACTTTACTGTCTCTCATAGAAGATAGCTTTCACAAGCCTCCATATTGTTCAGATGGAATTCATTTCTGTGGTACACCTGTCCTGTGGAAGCAGCGAAAGCTCCCTCTTGTTGTGAGCGTCTCTTCAGAGACAGATCTCCTGTGAAGCGTGCTGGGGCTGTGGGAGGCGCGCTCAGCTTCCAAACCCACACAGATAGGAATTGAACCATCCTGGCCAGTAGCCCGGCCCTGAAGGACTGGCACAGCGGGAGAGGAAGTCTACCTTCCCTGAGCCTGGCCTGTCACTGAGGTCCTCCCTGCCATCTCTCACAGTAATGTGTCAGTTGATTTTGATTTCCATGGCAAATCCATCTCTACTGGCAGGTGATGTCTTTGCTCAAAGCTTGGTCTATGTTCAGGCTTTTGGGGACTGAATTGATGTTTTCTCTTGTAAGCGTCATACCGTGTAGAATGTAGTGGGTCTGCACCAGGAAGGCGGGCAGTGTTGTGTCGGACTTCATTACGGCTGCTCGACTACTAAGCGCTCGGCAGCAAAACGGGAGAGGAGGGAGAAATGACACCACTGAGAAGACGCAGTGGTGGGATGTAGGCTTCAAAAGCTTGATGGGAATTTCAAAGGCATTTCCTGATGCTGTCCTCACTGTGGTAGGTGGAGCTGCAGGAGCAGTCTACTCGTAGGTCTGTGGCAAAACAACTCTGGGAAATCTTGTGTTAAGTCATCGCCTGGGGAAGCCGGCGATTGTGAAACTCTTAATGAGTTGTCTTGTTCCCCACATTTGTTGATTCTAATTAGCTTTGGAGATGATGAGAGTACAAAGAAGTGTGGTTACAGTTACAGTCTGGAGTTGTTCCATTCTATTAGCAGGTGACCATAGAACAGTCAGTGCTTTGACAACAAGTACAAATCAAGGTCTATTTCTCAAAGGGGTTGGGCTTTGTAAGGAGCTTTGTGGGTCTCAGGGGTCCGGCAGGGACTTACAGTAGACAGGAGGTGTCTAGAGACTGGATGGGGTGTCTGAGATAGATATTTCATTGCAACCTACCAGATGTTTACGTCGATGCCTCTATGATTATGTTGAACAAGGAGCATCCCGCATTGAATGCCATGTTATGTTATGTTATTTTTATTTATAATGCGCCCCCCAACCAACTGTTACATCAGCCCGGGGCGCAGCCCGGGTACAAAAAGAGACAAACAAAAACAAAGGACTGCAGAGACACAAAATGAAACTACATTTAAGACACAAGACAAGGACATAAATTATAGATCGTCTGTGACAAAGAGGTGAGTTTTAAGCTGTGCTCTAAAAGAGTCCAGGGTGGTGGCGGACTTGATGTTCAGAGGAAGCTTGTTCCATAGCCCAGGTGCCATCACAGAGAATGCACGGTCTCCCTTTGTGACAAGTTTTGACCGTGGGACCTTCGGGGTCATCTGGTTGTCAGATCTGAGCTGGCGACCAGGCCTGAAGTTGGTAGGTTGGTCCAGGAGATCTTTGATGTAAGCTGGGGCGAGACCATTGAGGGCTTTGAAGTATCTTGAATTTCACTCTGCGCTTCACAGGGAGCCAGTGAAGGGAGGAGAGGACAGGAGAAATGTGTTCCCTCATCTTAGTGCCTGTCACCAGCCTGGCAGCGGCATTTTGGACTAGCTGCATGCTGTGGATGGTCTTGTCGGTGACCCCGGCATAGAGGGCATTACAATAGTCCAGTCTGGAGAAGATGAGCATTAGTACGACCCTCCGTAGGTCGCTGGAGGAGAGGATGTCATTGACTACTCGTGGTCTGATGAGACCCTGTATCACGATAGTCTATTTTGGGCTTGTAATCTAGGCTGTTATTAAATAAATAAATAAAATTACTGGACCCGGGGGGGAGGAGGTCTTTATTCGGCCACACAGTGATCACACACATGGCTGTACATACGGTGAGCGGCGACACGGCTCACAGCACATACATGCACCTTTCAGGGGTCGCTGGGGGAAATTGTTCCCTGCATTTATCCCATCCCAGCTGTCCTCCTCCAGGGGCAGCCAGAAGCAGTGGGCAGCCATCGTTCATGGGACCAAGTCCAAGTGCTCAGGCGCCGGACTGAAGAGCATCTGTTCTTCTGCATGTTTTTCATATTGGATTCTTTGGTAGGAACCCTTGCAGACAATGGGAGAGCATGCAAACTCCGCACAGAAAGGCCCCTAGAGATGAGACCGTTCTGATTCAATATCGGTATCGGCCTCCGATACTGACATGATTCAGTATCGGATAATGGCCTGCACATCACCGATCCACCTCCAAACTCCATGTGATCAGTCTCTAAATGTTTATTTTAAATTATAAATATTTAATCATGCAATTTTAAAGTCATAGTCAAAACATTTTACTACATAATTATTAATTAAACAGTTGTACAAAGGCCTATTTGTACGTAGGCCTATTTTTTTTCTCCCAGAATTCTACCTACAAGTTCTGGAGCTTGCACTGAGGCTGAGGAGGTGGACTATTTTCCTATGGCTAGCCAATACAAGCATGTCCTTGAACATTTTTTACCCTCGACATACCGAAAAGCAAGACAGCAATGTGTAATGCATGTAAAGACAAAATGCCAAGGGGTTGAAGTCGTGTTGGATCACACAATACAACACATGTAATTAAGCATCTAAAAAAGCATCACATGAAAGAACACAAGGAATACATGCAGAGCAAAGACAAGGACACATCCAAACAGCTGACTATTACTGAGGCATTTCACACGTTCAAGAAACTTCCATCCAAAAACTTGAAGGCTGAAGGATTAACCAAAAAGTTGCTCGATTTCATAGTACTTGATAACCCACCTCTCAGACCCACCTCTCTGTCGTGGAAAATGTTGGATTCCGCAGCCTGTTGGATCACCTAGAGCCAAGGTACAGTATAGTGTGTGCCATCCCTGAAATATATCGGAGACTGCTTTGCCAGAATTACAGACCAGGGTGTCACCACTGTTAGCGGCAGAGTTAAAAAATATCACATCCATGAGCTTTGCAACGGATATCTGGTCGTCGGATGTGAACCCAATGTCTCTAATAAGTCTCGCTTTACACTGAGTGAACGCGGATACATATGCCCTTCAGAGTGCGGTGCTTCATGTGAAAAGGTGCAGGGGATCACACACACACAGCAGTTTGATTGCAGCCTGCATTAAAGAGATGCTAGATGACTGGATGACCCCGCTGGCGAAAGTACATATAATGCGAGTAACATGAAGAAGGCCATGGAGGACATGGCCGTCGCTAGCTTGGGCTCAGTGCGCATGTTGCAGCTCGTTGTGCACGAGGGGATTATCTCACAACAGTGTTAGCGATGTCATAGCATGTCATAGCAAATGCAAGGAGGATCGTGGGACATTTCAAACATTCGCAACTCACACAGTCTCGGCTGGAAGATATTCAAGCTCAACTGCAGGTTCCCGCAAAACGTCTACATCAAGACTTTCAGACAAGATGGAACAGCAAGTTGTTTTTGATCGAAAGTCTTCTCGAACAGAAGAGAGCCCTCTGCAGCTATTCTGCGGACGACAAGACTGTCGTCCTGTAAACCTGTCAGCCAACGAGTAGGCGTTGTTGGAAAAAAAACTGTGATAGTCCTGGAGCCGTTCAAGGAGCTAACCAGGAACATCAGCTCAGCGACCTCTACAGCAGCCGATGTAATCCCAGCCATCTCCGTCTTACAGGTGTTTTAGCAGCATCAAACCCCTCTACTCGGTTGCCACTTTACTGGACCCACGATACAAAGACAGGTAAGACAGCATGCATAAATGTGTTTTTTTACAAATGCCCTAAATGTTACCTAATTTAATTTAAATGGTAAAAGCTACTTAACCAAACTAAATGTTGAACTAGCCTAAAAATGGAGGTGTAAATTTACAACAATCAATCAATCATGTACTGTATGTTTATTTTTCAAACATGACTGGCTGGTGCTGGAATGTCTTAGTTACACTATAGGTTTACTCAACTACTGTATTTTATTTTTGTGTCAGATACTTCATAGGTGCAGGTACTGATGGCAAGGCTGTCCTGACAAGAGAGATCCAGGAGATGGAGCAGGAAAGGTCATCTACTGAGGAATCAGCAGCAAGAGAGGCAGAGCCAGCAGAAAAGGTGCCTCGCATGGAAGCACCGAGCCCAAGCACGACTCCCAGGAGGAGGAGCAAGAGCAGTTTGATGAGTCTGTACGACGACATCCTAGTGGAGCAAGACGAACCTGGAGCAGGGAGCAACACTAGTGCTGGTGTTACCGAAATGCAAAGAAATGTAAAAGAGAAAACTATCCCTCGCTCTGACAACCCTTTCGACCACTGGGGAAACATCCACGCTTGCTTTCTTGTCCTTGCTGCCATTGGGTTTAGCACTAAATCCAGCATCGTGGATGAAAATAGGAATTGGCTGACAGCAGAGAGAGCAGAAATGCTGATTTTCCCCAAGAAGAACCTGCCAAAGTTTGATTATTAAGTGACATTTTAAAGCCACAGCTCACTTATTCATGTTTTTTTCCTGTTGCTAAGGTTAAACCAGGTCCTTTTTTCACCACATTCTCTTGGATTTTAACATTACATTACATTACAGTCATTTAGCAGACGCTTTTATCCAAAGCGACTAACAATAATTGCATTTAACGTAGGAAAAGCCAATCTACTACTACTTGCCAGAACTCACAAGTGCATCTTCTTTCTAAAACAAATGACTAAGAGCATAATCTAGTGCTGAAGGCAAGTTTCAAGAATAGCAATCTAAAATACAGTGCAATACAATACAATACAATAAAATACAATAAGTGCTTAGGAGGGAGGATTGTTGTAGTACTGCTTGACGAGATGAGTTTTGAGCCTGCGACGAAAGATGGGCAGCGACTCTGCTGTCCTGACATCAGTGGGCAGTTCATTCCACCACTGCGGGGCCAGGACAGAGAAGAGCCGTGACCGTGTCGACCGCAGGGGCCTCGGAGTGAACCAGTCGCCCCGAGGTAGCAGAGCGTAGTGGTCGGGAGGGGGTGTAGGGTTTGACCATGGCCTGAAGGTAGGAGGGGGCTGTTCCTTTCATTGCCCTGTAGGTTAGCGCCAGAGTTTTAAACTGGATGCGAGCCGCTACAGGGAGCCAGTGTAGGGAACGGAGGAGGGAAGTTGTGTGGGAGAACTTGGGGTGGTTGAACACCAGGCGGCCCCAGCGAGGAGGGAGTTTCAGTAGTCCAGGCGGGAGATGACCAGGGCCTGGATGAGTACCTGCGCCGTTTCATCAGTGAGGAAAGGGCGAATCCTCCTAATGTTGTAGAGCATGAATCTGCAGGAGCGGGTGACGGATGTGACATGTTTAAAGCCACTGATGCTGTTTTTTTCATTTACTGTTGTTGTTGCTGCTCCCGACATTACCATATAGACCTACTTGATTTGGGTAGGCTCAAATGTAATTTTAAGAGAATCAGATCAAATCAAACTTTATTTATACAGTATAGCGCATTTCATACACAGAGGCAACACAATGCACTTTACAGAGAGCAATGGGAGGGGGGACATAGGTCCCACCCCTACATATTCCAGAGGGAAGCAAAAAAAAACAGTTTCACCCGGGGGGCAGAAAAGTGAGGTGTAAAAATTGCTACAGGGTGGCCTGCAGGAGACAGGTGGTGTCCACAGGACCTGTATAGAGTATAAGAGTGAGAGACACTAGGGAGGACGACAGGGTTAGTGGCTGTACTGCTACAGATGTGGGAAGTTAGAAATGTCACATGCTGCAGCATTTCACCTCGCGGTATTTGGCAGGGAAATCCCGTTGGAAATCTCGTGGGATTTCAGACGGGTGTTATATCGTTTTAGTGATGCACCACCGCCAGGTGGCGTCTTTGAGTAGATTTAGCAGGCTGGGCTCAGTCTTTTTCTCCTATAGTCTACGAATGAAGCATCATTAAGTTTCACATTCTTTAATTTAAATGCTCTGTTGTAAAGCACTTTGAGCTGAATTTATCTGTATGAAAGGTGCTATACCTTGTTCTCAAACACATGTTTTCTCCATCTGGATGTAATTTAATTATTACGAACACCTATATCTAGGCCTACAGTAGCCTATCTATCTCGGTAACTGACGTCGGGTCAAGACGTGGTGGCTGTTTGGTCAAATGCGCAAAATAACAGTATTGTAAATATATTTGTTAGTAAAGATGTGGTGAACGTGGGGGTTTTGCATTTTGTTTCTGGAACGCATTCAACTGGTAGGCTACTCGTAAACCCCGGAAGTAAATTTGAAGACGGGGCACCAGCTAATGTAGCCAAGTCTGAGCGCAGTAGGCTATATGGCTTCAGCACGATACAAAGAAAAAATAAGCTTGATTGACTTGTGGAATCATACAAAATTGACATAGTCGCCATGAGTAAAGATCACTCAATTGCCTTAAGATATCAATCATATCCGGACATTAACTATCTTGTGCATAGATAGCGGCAGGTTTGACAGTGAGTGCGTTCACATGCACAATATACACAATATTTTGTTATTTGAATGATCTTGAATATATACTCAAGATCATTCAAATAAGAAAATATCGTGTATGTTTTTAGTTATTTATACCGGCCGCCAGCTGTGAGAGGCTATAGCAGAGGATATGTGCGAAGTGTATTTGAGCTGCCGCCTCAACCATGCGTAAGAGCAGAGCGCATCAACTCGTGTATAGCTACAACTAGTAGCCCATAGCCATTAAAACGGCTTATTGTTTTATTCATATATCAACTAGATAATTCGATAATAATGAGTAGCCTAGTAGGCTTAAATGAATTCAATAGGGCCAAATAAGCCTTAAGTTGTAGCCTAGGCTACAGTACAATCACAAGACGCATAGGCCTAGCCTATCGTAAAAAGCGTTGCGTTCTCATAGGCCTATATTAACTTAGATAATTATTAATTATGCTCAGGTCATAATGTCCGTTGAAAATAATTCCCTCTAAGCAGAATTTGAATTGTATTAAAAAAAAATATATTCCACATATTCTGATTCCTTCTAGGTCTATATAAAAAAAAACTTTTTTTTAATGTGTAGCCTAGGCTATAGGCTTCTGCGATGAACAAAACAGCCACAATGTAGCCTGCGAAGCGAGCAGTCTACCATAAGTAGTGTAGGCTATAGCCTAACCATAATGTAATATATCTAGACTACATGCATTGTGGTATTTCTTTATATAGCCCAGCCTGCAATTGTTTCTCAATAAACAGTTATGTCATCCTCTGAGTCCGAGTAGGCTAATAGACCGGCAGCTTTAAATGCCTTCCCAATCAATGAGACATGGTTGTAAAAATGATGTTTTATTGATGAAAAGGGTAAAACTGAAAAACATGGAGAGTCATTGCATTGATCGATGCAGTCCGTTCAAATAGGCATCAAAAGATAAAGTAGGCCCATTTAAAATGACCAATTACATCTTCAAATCCCTTCTAATCTTGGCCTTTGATAGGGTTTTTTCCCGCTATACTGCCATTTATATCCGAACATTAACTATCTTGTGCATACAGAGCACAAACAATGAAATGAATAGATTTCCTCCCTGTCAGCCTACTTTTATTCTTTAGGTTTTACAGAATCGGCCTACAATGTCCACACATGCATGCGCCATCTGACTAGCTCGTCACTGCGAACCTGGACTAGACTATTGTAACCCCCCCCCAAATTCTTTTATATTCAAATAAACTGGATGAACCGGTTTCCTAGCCCTGGATCGTGGGGAGGGGGGTAGCCTGCGTTAGCGGGTGCTTTGCCATGACCGGCCATTGAATTCGCTAGTTTGATTGATAGATGGATGGATTTAACCTCCAAAGTAGATTGTGCAAGTATTGTATAGGCCCATGTGTAAGAGATGAATGGCTGTAACCATGAACTCAGCCAGAGGTAGGCCCTACTGTAGATTATCAGCATTATCACCAGTCTCAATTTATGTCTAAATTTATGTGTTGCCATTAATTTAAACCACCATCTCATCTAGACTACTTCTGTTGCTGCATTTTTACATTTATGCTTTCATGATTTTAGAGCGCAATAAACATTTTCCAGGATTCCAATAAGTCCATCCATTCATCCAACTTTGTGCTGAGCGCAGCGCAGGCTGGTAGCCTACTGTCAAGGCTCACAACTGATGCACTCCCTTAACACGTCTCCCAACTTCCCAGACCATCAAGAGAATTTCAATATGAAAGACCTTGGGATTCCAGGAGTCAAGGCCGTTTCAGTAGGGAGCGACATTCCGCCTGCGTTCTCGCTCGGATCAGCGGGGGACGCACGCGTCCTGCGCGCAGCGGGGAAAGCTGACTACAATTCAGCTCTTGTCGCGGGCGGGCGTGTGCAGCCTAGTTCCATATGAGAACACTCCTCGGTCCAATTCCGTATAGTAGATCAGCCTGTGTACTTTCAACGAATGTATTATTAGACATAATATCATAATAATATATATCGCCTTCAACGACCTCCTGAGCTGCCTGCCTGATGGTCTCAGGGCTAAAGAGACCGCGCGTCGTTCCTCACCCTAACTATTGGCATGCTATCAATGAAAGAAAATACATTGTAAATAAACATGGTTTTAGGCTATTGTTTTTATGTAGGCCTATAGGTTAAGCTATTTGTGTTAATAAGATAACGTCATTGTAAACGAAAGTAGCCTATAGCCTATAATCCAATTGACTGGAACCAGGGGGTTTGACAAAAGTTAAGAGGCAATTAAATTTGTCTTGACTGCATTCAAGATGTATCTTTCACATTAAAACTACATACAAAGCTGGGAATGCTAAGAAAATTGCATATGTTTGCAAACTAAAACAAGTGAACACAATTTTACAATCGAAAAATGCTTATGAGGCCATTATTTTACTTATATGGGGCAAAAGTGGTTTCTCTTCCTGCTTCTGCCTAAGCCCTCCACAATACCACAACACAACGGTGTCATGTTTTACCGAAGGAGAAGTGAAGAAGACGGTAGCTAGCAGTAGCTAAAGCAGTTAGCTAATGTTAAGATCATTCCTCTAGCTGCTTTGCTGCTAATGCGAGTTTGTCTCCGTTCCTGCCCGAGAAACAGAAGTTGAACTAATAGCATCAAAATCAAAATAGCTACAGGAATCATCGTTGTAAAGTTAGCTATCTGCTTTTTAGCCACCGACAGCTACCGTTAATATTATGGAAGCTGCTGTCGTGAGCTAACTTGCTATCACGGTCTTATCGTGCAGCTTCACAGGCTGCTATTAGCAGACAGCACTAAAGTTGACAAAATCACACTTGCACATCATTAGAATTCCAACCATTTATATGGGATTTATCATTCAACTAAACATGGAACCTGAATACTACCTGATATTTCAACCTGCTGCCATCAGTGATCGGCGCGTCTGCTTGTTTGAGTCATGAATATCTTACGCAGTTACATTCCATGTAGTGTCCCAAAACTGTTAAATCATTCCCCATGTAGTTCACTATGAGTCGCACTCAATACATCCATGGTAGTAGGGAATAGGGAGTGAGTGAACCATTTCAAACACATCTCTGGTCATCTCTGTTAGCCATCTTACTCGTCCTGATGCCATGTTCCATATGACAACACTCAGCCTAATGTATTAAACTTCTACTTGTCCCGACAGTTAACAGATATAGACCCGGCGACAGTTACAGAGATAGAAACTATAAATAGATAGGCTTTGTTCGTAATAATTAAATTACAACCAGACAGAGAACAAGGAGTTTGAGAACGGTAGGCTCATCTAATGTGCGAGATGAGCTACAGCAATGGGTCAATGAGTGGTATTACTGCGCCCCTATGGGCAGGCGAGCGGTGGTGCGGAATGCCGTAAAGCGCCTGTTAGAATACCGCGGGTCAAGTTACATTCTTATGTTCCCACATCTGTACATCCACAGCAGATACGGGTATCTATCGGACTCTGGGTGGTCTGAGGGTGACAGTGGGGCATCCACTGGACCTGGTTAGAAGGTAGGAGGAAGAGAGAGAGGCACTAGGGAGAGGGGAGGCAGAAAAAGGTTAGTACAGTAGCACGCAGAGCCATAAAAGCAACACAGATATTAAAACAGAACATGCCAGTTGCAGGGCAACCAGCATCTGTATACACATCTAAATATACATACAGTGCATAACAGGATATACACCAATGTATACAGAGGATTCACAGGCAGGCTGGAGGCTGCCTTTCTGTGTCTCTAGGTCCTGGTTAGTGATTGTAGGCTAGGCTGAAAAGGTATGTCTTGAGATCACGCTTGAAGATTTCCATTGTTTCGACCCTTCTTAGGTACTCTGGAAAGGTGTTCCAGAGGTTGGGGGCATAGAAACTGAAAGCTGCCTCTCCGTGTTTCTTGGTCCTGGCTTTTGGAACTGTAAGGAGTTCACTACCTGTGGACCTGAGTGGTCTGTTGGGCATGTACCTGACAAGCATGTCTGAAATGTATTCAGGTGCGTGACTGTGGAGATATTTATAGACTAATAAAAGTATTTTAAAGTCTATTCTAGAATTGACAGGTAACCAGTGTAGTGATTTTAAGACTGGTGACTCCTTACTAACATGTTTTTGAAAGATTTTTCACAGTGCCCACCCACATTCATTGTATGACCTAAACGGTGGTAGAGCAATTATCAGACTTTCTCAAAAGTGCTAGTTTTGTCAACTTTTTGATCTGAACCATTATATGATCATAAGTAACCTTAAAACAGGGCTAAACATGCATTGTCCCTTTACTACTCCTTTAAGGAGTTGACATTTTGATGAACTGATGTTATACTTTTACGTTAAAATGAATCGATACAGTCTATTTGTAGTTGATAATATATTGCCATGCGCTTGATTCGGTCAAGTAAGGAGTTGCCATTACAATTTGCACTTACCAGTTTGTATTTGAAACCTACTTAAGCTACAGTTTAAATAAATTGCTTTAATGAATAAATGTAAACATAATGCATTTTTTGTTAAGGGCTGGCATGGATGGCATCCTAAGACAACAAATGAAAATTTACACTGTGTATAAGGTTAAAGGACCCAGAGGCCTTTTAATGATAACACACCTTGTAAGTTATTACACATTATAGTAATATCATTGAATCAGAATCTCTTTATTAGCCATGGTAGTTTTTACACATACTGGAAATGTGCTTTGGTCACTTGTATAACATGGATGGAGACAAGATTAGATAGGGCAAGGACAAGACGGGACAGTGCAAAGACAGGACAGTGCAAATGAGCAGAGCAGTGCAATTGGTATTATTCAAGAAAAAAGACCGCTTGTATCGGATTCAGGTATCGGAATCGGTTTTGGAAAAGGAAAAAAAGTAGATCGGTGTAGATCTCTAAAAGGACAGAGACCTTATTGCTGTGAAGCACTTGAGTGATTTTGGGGTTCAGTGTCTTGCTGAAGGACACTTTGGCATAATGCTGGGAGCTGGGATCGAACTGGGACCTTGTGATCCCCAGCTGGCCGCTCTACCTCCTGAGCTACGTGCCACCCCTTACTGTACAGTGAACTCTGTTGAATGGGCCTAATGAAAGTCAAACAGTGATAGGCTGGGAAAGAGCAGGAAGAGAGACAGGTAATTGATGGCTCAGATGCCATCTGTCAGTAGTGGTTGAGGCCCATCTGCCCAGGCAGGTGTTGGAGTAATGCCACCCAGCTCCCTGCCCTACACTGCCTCCAGCTTCAGGTTGTGCGGGGCTGTCAGCTACCCCGGGAACACAGCTTCACGGTGGCCAGGCTGTCAGCTATAATCTGTCTACACTGTCTACACATCGCCATTAATGGGGCTGAGTTTCCACTTGATGTAATATCTAATAGCAAGAGCAGTCGTCAGCATTAATCACCCCATATCAATATTCAAGCTGAAACAAGATTCTGCTGTAATGGGTTTCTGATCAAAGCATAAGGCAGGACTACCGAGCGCTATAGCGGGTGCTACAGTAGCTTTTCTGTCATGCAGCCCTCGGTGTGGCTGCTGGAGCTCATCAATGCACAGATGGGGCTTGGTATCTTGTGCGGCGTGCGAGTGTGGCGCCGAGGAACAAACCACTGACCACGTCATCCAGGACTGTCCGATATATCGGACACCCAACGGAATGCATGGCCTGACGGTCATGGATAACGAAACGGGGACGTGGCCTGGGGGGAGTGGACGTACCAACTCACCCAAATGACAAAGAAGAAGAAGAAGCCTCCAGTCCTCCAGACAGATCCCTGTGCAGCGTTGTCTCTGAAGTGGGAGTGCCAGTGCAGATGATCAGTATGCAGGCGGGGTAGAGGGAAAGTTATCCCCGCACCAGTCCCTCATTGGAATGTGCATTCACTTCATCTACGCACTCTTTGATGTCGATCGCCACACTGTCCCATCCCCCCTCGATCTCAGCCCGACATCATTGAACGTGTCTGCGGCTTATGTTTCCACACTGTACTGAACCAGTTTCTCTATCTCTACTGCACCAGCAGTCCAACTCTCGCTCAGTTCCTTTATAAATGCATCATTGCTGCCATGAAATTGGACTGAGGACATCCACCCTGTCAGAATTAAACCAGTTCTGTTGGATTTGTTTGTTTTGGTATGCATGAAGGCTAATGCCCCCCCCCCCCCACACACACACACCCCACCACAGAAGAAGAATTGTTTTGTTTGTAATTAAAATACGGTTCAATTATCTGCACAGCTGAATATAGCATTTCTCCCCCACATCTGTGGGACTGTTGTACGTAGTGATGATTGTTCAGCACCCGGAACTCGAGGCAATTTATCTGAAGAACCACTTTGTCATTATGGGAGGCAGACTGATAGATTATTAAATGCAGCATGTCCCAGTTCCAGTGCATTTTACTTCAGAAAACATGCAGAGAAATACAATCACTATTACAACTGGTTCCTCATCAGGCAAAATGCAAACCCAAACTGTGTACCTTGGGCTGGATGCAGATTGTAGGCCTCCCTTGTCAAACTAATCTAGCTCAACTGGGCCCTCCCTCCTCAGCTCCTGCTGGACTGTAGTCTGCAAGTGTGAATGCCTCTTTCAGCACGCTATTGAAACGCTGAATGGCCGATTCATTGTAAATTGCCAGTATCAAAACTAACTTCAGACTAATCAAATCAAGTTTATTTATATACAGTAGTACAGTTTCATACAAGCAAATGCAATTCAAAGTCAGGCAATACGAAAACAATTCAGTAAAATACCATGGGATAAAAACAATACAATACAATACAAACCAGAAAGGGTGCTCAAAGAACACAGCCCTCCGCACATTAATGCATGTTGTTGATGTAACTCAGTTGAAATGGTTAAAATCACACCTCCGTTTATATGCAATAGCTTACCACAGGATCCAGGCTAAGAAAATGCAATTTTTCCTAATAGTGAATGAGAATCAGATATTATTTTGTTTTACATGCATATAAACATGTTTGCTTAAACAGCAAATAAAGTTGATTAATGATCTATTTAAAGCTCTTTTGACTCTTCATTGTAATGAAGAGAGAAAAAATTTGGACTGGATTTGAACTCAGTTCTACAGATGATAACTGCAACAGCTTAACCACTCGGCCACCACGCCAAAGCTTGGGAACAAAAGTCTTTGAGAAAGTCTTTGAAAACGTCTTTGAAAAAAAGGGAAACGGGGATTTTTATGGCCTCATCCTCCATCACCAAAGTTTTTAAATGTTGATGCATATCATAAATTATTTTAAAAACCTTATACTTCTATTTCTATTAGGGCTGCCCCCTGAAAGTCGATGAGTCGAATCATCAGTCGGAGACCCTTAAGTCGACTGTCGTTATTTTGCTCCACTGTCAAGATACGCTGGTGGGCTAAGACAATTTACTTGCCTGGTGATTTATATAGGACAGGCCAATCATTTGTTTTAGACCTAGGCTATTACTGTAGCTATTTGTTGTGCAATAAAAGGAGACTTAAGACTGATATACTGTAGTGGAGGGAAGAAGGCAGAGAATCCTTCTCCCCTCCGACTTGCATTTCCCAAACGGAATATCACAACACAAAACTGCTGTCCTAGATCAATCTTCTTGTATTAACTAAGATATCCGCTGGAAAAAATCATAGACAGATTGAGCTCTAACGTTCACGAAAAAATGCTTCTGATGGGACTGGAACCAAGAGCCTTGGATTCAACTTTACTCTCATATAAATGTGACAGGTAGGGCACTAGCCTCTCCTAACCAGCACTCCCTACTGGGTCCTAGCACCCTGCCTGTCACATAAATACTGTATATATAGAAATGAGGGCTGTCCCTGACTGAATTTTGTGAATCGAATCAGATTTGCCAATTCAAACAAGAGATTTGATGATTAGTTTCTCCTTTTTTCCCGCACAAGTCTAACGTTAGGCTGAGGAGAGACCGCAGGAGTCGGGACAGCTGTCAAACTCGCAGGCAGCACAGTAAAATACTGTTTTTCTTGCTAAACATGAATCATCTAGCCTATATTATCCATCTACCTCAGATGCCTACATGTTTTTATGCATTGTTTCCCATAGCCTACATTAGGGTTGGGCGATTTGATAGTCTCCTCAACTGCACATTTGAAAACATGCGCGAATAGGCAGTCAACCAGCCACCGGGCAGTATGGTAAACCTGGCAGAAGTAAGGTCCAAGTAGGACTACATTTTGTTTTCTTTTAATTGTGTATCTGCCCAGTGATTCTGATCTGCTCCAAAATGTAATGGGTTCTTCTGTAAGTTGGCCCATGCTACAGACAACTGAACAGTGGTCTCTAGCCTACTGCCCGTCTGCTGTGTCACCCACACCTGACTTGACTTGAACATACATATACATAGACATGCCCTTTTGCGCTATAATACTACCTGCTGCTGCTAAGTCACACCTAATTTAATCATTTAGTTTAGATTGTTACATTTGTTACATTGCACTACATCCAACTTACTGCTGCTAAGTCATACCTAATTTAAATTTTAGTCTACATTGTTATCTTTGTTACATTGCACTACAATCTTATGCCGGGCTCAGACTACAGGATTTTTGGGCCGATTTATCCCCGATTCACTCCTCCCGACAATCGGAGGAGAAATCTGGTCTGGAACATTGGTCGGGGCCGATGATCGGCCCAGATAATCTTGTAATGTGAGGGGTTTACAGATCCAACCCTAACCCGGCCGCTCTACATCCTGAGCTACGTGCCGCCCCATGTTGCTAGCTATACCCAATTTAATCATTTAGTTCACATTTGCATTGCACATTTGCACTACAATATTACTTACTGCTGCTAGTTATACTTAATTTAAATAATTTAGTTCACACTTGTTATACTCACTTTATGTTCACTTATATTTTGTAAATATTGTTTATATTTAGTTTATATTTAGTCATTTATTCAGCTACAGGGTTGTTGCATTTACCATTTTATGTTGTACTGTACTGTGTATTATTTTATTGCTAGTGCGAGGATGGGTGGGCCAAGACACAGTCAAGATTTTTACTCCCTGTACCTGTAGGCTAGGCTACTCGGATGTAACAATAAAGGAATCTGAATCTGAATCCCTCCACCGGGTTTCGGGAAAATCGCTCTGGTAGTCTTTGTGTAATCCTGCTATGTACAGTACTGTAACAAAAGAACAAAATAACACACCCGTCTTACAGTATGCCCTGTCGGTCGCCAGTGCGGAGGCAATGATAAAAACAATAAAACGATAAGAAAAAATAACAACAATAAAATCTATTAAATAGTTCCAAAATAAATAGAAGTGAAATACAATTCACTGGGAGTCATTTATTAAGGCCCGTAAGAAAAGTTGTGTTTTCAGTCTGGATTTAAAGCTTGGTGGTGGATGCGTGCCTGAGGCCATATGGAAGTTGGTTCCAGCTCTCTGTGGCATAAAAGCTTAAGGCTGCCTCACCACATTTACTCTAGGGCCAGTTAAAAAGCCACTCTCTGACGACCTTAGGGATCTAGTGGATTCATATGGTATTAGCATGTCGGAGATGTATTTCAGTCCCATGTCATTAAAGGGATAGTGTGCTATTTTGGACATTTAGCCTTATTTCTGATATGTCTAACATCAATCTGAAATATAGAGACCATAATTTCACAGATCGCTCAAGTATTGACTAAAGATTTTAGTCCAACGTCTGTCAAATTTATTTACAATGAAAGTGTACGGGGCACTTTAACGTGTAGCTTTTTCCGACAGAGCAAGCTCATGGTTTAATATTACTTGGTGTTTGTATGCCAACCTGATAAATGTAGGCTACTTGCTAACCGAATGTTGAAACAACAGCTACATTTGAACTGGGACTATTTTACACTTACGTCACTACATGTTGCACTGTAAACTCTGCTTTGTTGCATTGTAGAGATGGGCGAGCCAGAGCAAAGTAACGAGATGAGAGTTGAGCCCGTTGTACAAACACAGAACAAGACGAAGAAGGAGTTTACAAGTAGCCTACAGCAAAGCTATTGGTAACAAGGTATATCATTTAGGGCTGCTCGATTAATCGGATTTTAATCTAGATTAAGATTTGGGCTGTCAACGATCATTAAAACTAAATAATTGCCATAAAGCGATTTTGCACAAATCAAGTGCACCCTACACTGCAGAGCTATACTGTGCTTGACCCCTCCCCCACCCCCCAAAGCCCCAAAACAAACACTTTAATTCAAAGCGAGACGAGTTGTCAAGCGAAGCGCACGCATGCTCCTCTCGAACAAAACACGACAAGAAGAAGATTATGGCAGCAGAATGAGAGGTGGACAAGAGAGCTAAAACAACATCAGTGGTGTGGAAACACTATGGGTTCGCGGAGACAGATTTGGACCAAGTTGACACGGTGTGTAAAATTTGCTACGCAGTCGTAGCTGCCCCTCAAAGTAGCCCTTCTCAGTCCCGTTGTCGCATTCCGCTCGTTCATGCCAGACAACAGTCCTTTGCCGGTCCATTCACTTTGCCGTCAAAATAAATCGGTGTCGGCCTATTTAGGAGAGTGTCAGATAAACATGAAACGTCACTTACCTAAGCAAAAGGGTCTATTTAAACAAATGCTGGGTTTTGAAGCCTCGGCGCTACCATTAAATAACTTATTTAGACGCATTCTGTCCTAGTGAAATTATTTTTCCGAGGTAGTCTTCTTCTGTGGTGGTGGCGGTGCTTTGAAGCTTCTTTATTTATCAGTTTTGGCACTTTTATTAATTTATTTATCAAGGTCAAGGTTCACTATTTGTCTCCCATGGGAGAAATGTATCTAATCCAAAGAACATTGTTAAAAAGAAAAGCCACTGTCAACATTTAATAAATTAATTGTTATCAAAGTCAATAATTTGATTTGTTAAGAAAATGTTAAAACTTTTGATTAAAAAAAAATAATCAATGAATAATCGTGTTATCGTGATATCAATATCAATCAAAATAATTGTGATTATGATTTTTGCCATTATCGAGCAGCCCTAATATCATTCATAAGAGCAATGGTGGCCGAATGTACACTCCTCTGTTGTGGGAACAAAATGAATTACCTTTTTTTTTTATGAGGCTTAGGCCCTCTCCACACCAAGACGTTTATTTGCCAAACGTGGATTTTTATGTTCTGTTTGGGGGGTTCGTACACACGCAAACAAATTTTTGCCCCCTGCAAACAAACATTTTGGAAAAATGTCAGCCCAGAGAGCTAA
This sequence comes from Borostomias antarcticus, assembly GCF_949987555.1. Lineage (NCBI taxonomy): Eukaryota > Metazoa > Chordata > Actinopteri > Stomiiformes > Stomiidae > Borostomias > Borostomias antarcticus. The sequence goes on from NC_140240.1 coordinate 7,711,204, forward strand.
TAGTGATGCTGAACGGCTGGATGGAGTGTGATGCGATGCGACCTAGCCCTCAGGCCCTCTCCTGCCTGGGATTTGATAGTGAGGCATGGCGGCTGTCAAAGCCCCTGCTCCACGCTCAGCCTGCTCTGCCCAGCCCAGAAACACCTGGCAACATGCAGTCACACAGGCTCACTTTGAAGAGCTACAAAGATAAGAACCTGAGAGTGAAAGAGATGAGACTTGCTTTAGACTGTAGCAAGGACTTTACCTTCACTATTTAGACATTTTGACTGCATTTCGATTGCATTGCCGACAGAATGGACATTGTGATGCAAGAAAGAAGAGAATGCAGATTAGGTGAGGATTAATTGTGTGCTGCATGATTATAATCCTCTTCTTGCAAGTGAAGGAACAGCCTCCTGTCTCTTGTTTGTCTTTTAAAGAAGGAGAGACTAATGAGGATTCTTGATTTCCATTAATGAGTTTGTTTGTTTTATCTCAATTATTGGGTTCCTGTCTAATAATTTCCTCTGAGTCAGTGCCTAAGCCTGTGTTCCTAGTATACAAATAAAGTTTGATTTGATTTAATTTGATAGTGTGTGTCTGGGCAGGGCGAGGTACGAGGCAGAGGGACCAGAGAGTTGAGCACCCCTACCACCGGGTTGAGTCTGCCATGATATGGGGGGTGGGGGGCGGGAGGAGAAGGAGCACTAATTCATCACTGTTAAGGGCTGGGTAATAGGACGTATCAGTGCCCAGACTGTCACAGGTGGTGGGCCTCCGAAAGGCAGTTAATTAACTTTCCATTGGCTCAGAGAGAACACACGATTACAGTACAGTATACGTGCGAGCCATGGGAACCAACACCCCTGTAGAAAGCCCACCTAGTGTATCAGCACGGGGGGGGGGGGGGGGGGGCAGAACTCCTGCAGAGCTCCAGCCTGAGAGGAAGACAGAGGGGCTGCAGATCCCTAGAGATTAATAGTGTCTTTGGCTTCCTCTTTTGGAGTTCACGGTGCAATAGACCTACAGTGGTCCTCGTACATGAAAGGTGTTTTCCTGTTCAACAGTCAAAAAAGATTGCTTTGTAGAAAACAATTTTACAGTTTTACAGTTACTATAACCTTTAAAAAATGTTTTTTACTTTTTGCCCTTCAGTAGTCCCTCTTGTCACAGTGATTTCACAGGGCCAAAGAGAAGGTCACTTTTTTATTTAGTATTCTGCCAAGTCTCTTTTCTACAGAAATTATATAGGACATTAAACTGTCGGTGGTCAGGGCTTTTGGGTGACATTTTGTGTTTTTTCACTGTTCAATAAAATCCAATTCCAATAAATAAATACTGTCCTATTTTCTGAAACACAGATCCTTGATTTACAGTATCTGAAGTAAGGGCATATTTTGGATTTGTGTGTTGGTGGGGACACTTAATGCAAGCTTGCATAGTGTGCGAGATGAATTTTTTTGCACTTAAAACATAAAATATATATATAATAACATAAAAAATCATACATTGAGTTACAGTCAGATCTGATTATTCTGATGGCTGGTTCTTCAACATCCTGAACTGATGACTCATGCATTTGGCCCACATGTGCCCTTGCTGCACACAAATTGACAAAAACTGATAGGTTTAAAAAAAAACGTAACTTACCTAAACATTACATGTCTGGTTTGTTTACGCTATACAATTCAGTGAGCAAGTGAGCCTCGTCATGACTCAAATCTTGCCGCGTTTGCAATGGTAGGCAAGTCGTTGCCGTTAATACGGGATTGTCGTATTAACGTTAATACAGGATTGCCGTATTGAAAAATAAAATGCACTTTCAATACTGAATCTATACGACAATTTTCACGTACTGTATTTATGTGCACAGAACTGTAGTGTTGACGGACTCTCTGAGCTTTGTGATCTGTCATCACACTGAGAATAATAACCAATAAAGTTACCCGATTTCCCACAAACAAAGCTTGTTCTGCATTGTGTATTCATAGATTACACATTAGCTTGAAGAAAATTATACTTAGATGCTCTTGGGGAACGTGCAGTAACAACCAGAGATATCCAGAGAGACTACAGAAACATAAAACACAGTTGGAAAAATGTTAAAAGACCCTGACACATCAGGCCGATAATTGGCCGTCATGAACATCCATGAGCGTGTCGGTGGCTCGAGCTGGTGCAGTGTTTCGCGCACCATTGGCTACGTCGGAGAATTTTCGGGATGAGTCGAGACATTTGAGCATGTCTAATCGGCGTCGGAGTGAGCGGGCACATCGGGGCAGAAGTCACGGAAGTGACAAAAGCAAAGAAACTCAGGGCAGTGATATTAATGATGGCTACCTTGCAGTGACAAAACAAACATGGGAAAAAAGCTAAATATCTTCGCAAAATAATCATTGAAAAATTGTAAAAACTGTGGAATACCTTAATTTAATGTAGATACAAAGGAACATGTTATTGGGTAGTTATGACACACATTTTAGAAAAATCGCTATTCACGATGTCAACTGCATTTCGGTGTAGCCTTCTACTGCATTTTGCTGTCCCAGTACTTGTATTCTACAGTGCAATGATGAATCTAATGTAATCTAGAACGTTTTGGAAACAACGATTTTTAAGTGACACTCTTCTGTGTCCGGGCACTGGAAAACTGTTAACAGGCGATCTATAGTGCTCCCAGTTATTGTTGATTGGATTCAGATGTGTGTAACATATGACCTACCTTGATGTTTTGCATATAAGTCAAAGCACATGCATAAAATAAAAAGGCTCTCCGAGAGTGTTCCCTCTGAATCAGAGCTACGACTGCGTGTCTATTGTTCTTCCAGTTTGTGGCCACACTATTTTGTTTAGTGGGTGAGAACTATGTTCAACAAAAACGACAATACAATGCATCATGTTATTTATTTGGACCCTGAGTAAAGGTGAAATTTCCAGTTACACAAGATAAAACTTGCTAAAAAAGACGAGAAAACTAAACATTGGGTTTGGGCTCGAGAGAGACCAAGGTCCCTCTGAGCCACACCAAATATCGCTAAACTCGGCTCTGGGTCTATGGTCTCGTTGCATATGACCGAGAATGTTTAAAAATCATGTCCCAGAATCGTCTCAATTTTGAGCATGAACAAAAGGTGTGGAAAGGGGGCCTTGGCTACACCTTTGGCAGGTTGGATCATATTCTGGATAAAACTGGGCCAGCCTGTGCCTAGACAGGTGGAGTCTGTGCAGAATTTTGAATTGAATCATGCTGTGTCTAACACAAATGGAGGTTGTATGTATCCTAGCCACTGCTGCATTCCAATTTTCAACCGAAATCCCCCCACCAAAATCCTCTTCCCATTTTAATTTGAGGTGGTCCAGAGAGGGTGACAGTAAGACATCGTAAATATACTGTAGGATATGGAGCTCCACTCAGAGGGACCTTTGTGAATACAGTCCTCCAACCAACTAACAGGGGGCTGAGAGGGGAATGCTGCAAAATTATTCCTTACCAAATTTCTAACTTGGAGGTATCTAAAGAATTGAAACTGTAGGATGCCAACTTCCCTGACCAGCTGGTCAAACGACATGAAGACATTGTCCTTGAACAGGTCTGTCACTCTGCACAGGCCCTTCCTGGACCACTTTTGGAATGTTGTGTCTAACATTGAGCATACAAATAGTGGATTACAAGTGAGTAGCACACAGGAAAAAGCTTGTCTCAGCCCAAAGTGGGTTTTACACTGTGACCAAATCTTCAATGTGTCTTTAATAACTGGGTTCCCTGCCGATTTCAAGTTGATTGGTAGCAGAGCGCAAACTAAGGATCCCAAATTAACCAGGCTGTTAAGGCTCCTTTCCATGGTTGTCCACTCTAGACCGCTCTGATCCTCTGGTATGGAGTTCCAGAAAGCCAACTTATGTACGTTAGCTGCCCAGTAGTAAAAGATAAGATTTGGGAGGCCAAAACCTCCTTACGACGCTGGAGAAAAATCTACTCTGGGGGTGGTATTTTTCCACAGAAAGGAATGTATGTTATGGCCCAGATCTTTTAAAAATGCTTTAGAAAGAAAGATTGGTATTGTCTGGAAAAAATAAAATTTAGGCATAATCAACATTTTTAGTTTATTCTCCCTGCTAGGGATAGGGGCAGAGCACTCCACCGCTTAAGGTTCAATTTGTCTTTGTCTAGGGCAGGTTTGAAATTATATTTAAAGAGGTCTCCATACTTTTTAGTGACTGTTACTCCAAGATATGTGAAGTCACTGGCCACTGTAAGTGGGTACAATTCGAATTACTTTAATCCTGTTCATTATCAGGGAAGAGCAGGCTCTTGGCAGGGCTTACCTTATAGCCAGATATCTCCCCGAAGTCTGATATAATGCCCATTACTGCTGGAATAGAGACCTCAGGGGCGGACAAAACACAATAAAAGGTAATCCGCATACAGTGCCAGTTTGTATACCCGCTCTCCCCTTGTTATGCCATGTATATGATCGGCACCTCTTATTGTGGCCGCCAGGGGCTCAATGGCAAGGTCAAACAAGAGTGGGGAGAGCGGGCACCCCTGTCTAGTTCCTCTGTGTAGGCGGAACTGCTGCGACAATATATTATTGGTGCAGACAGCAGCATGGGGCGCCGCATGTAATACAGAAGTTTTATCCATGAACAGAAGGAGGCAGCAAATCCAAATTTTCCCAATACCTAAAATAAATATTCATATTCTATCCTATCAAATTTATGTGCGTCTAAAGTAATCAGGACCTCCCCTGTAGTTATTGGTTTTGGAGAATCAATAATATTGTACAGACGCCACAGGTTGCCATAAAGTTGTCGATCGGAAATAAATCCAGATTGGTCTGGATTGACTATTTTATGAGTGACTGTATCCAGCCTTGTTGCTAACACCTTTGCTAATATTTATAGTCGACCCTCAAAAGACTTATTGGTCTGTAACTTTCGCATTTTGAAGGCTCTTTGCCTTTCTTTGGAATGACCGAGATCGTTGCCTCCTTCATTGTGGCGGGCAGGGAGCCTCGCTGTAGTGCCGCCGTAAACACATCACACAACAGTGTGGAGAGCTTAAACGCAAATATTTATACAATTCGATGGGGAGCCCATCAGGGCCGGGGGCCTTACCACTCTTAATTTTACTAATCGCTCTTTGTATTTCCTCCACTGAAATAGGCTTATCCATGTCCCCACTATCCCTAATCTCCTAGGTAGGCAGTGTAACTTTTTCTAAAAACTGATCAATTTGTCCAACATCTGCGGCCTCCGATGTTTATAGTTGCTCATAAAACATTTTAAACTGATTGTTGATCTCCTGTTGAACAATAGTCGTAGTTCCGTCCCCGATTTGGATCACGGATATATATATGCCTTAGCTTTGGTCTGTCTTAGCTGGTGAGACAGCAACCTGTGAGTGCGCTCACCAGATTCGTAGTACTTAGATTGTCAGTCAGTAGACAGAACATCAAATTATGTTTGCTATCTCTCCCTTTCCTTGTACAGGTCTGCCATGGGTGTCACCGCATGTTCCTTATCTACAGTATGTCGCCAATTAATGCAGATAATTCATCCAGGCCCTGCACCTTCCTTCTGTTAATGCCAGCCACATATGAAATAACCTGTCCTCTAAGGTAGGCCTTCATGGCTTCCCATAAATAACTTTTAGTGGTGTCTGGTGTATCATTAGTTTCCAAAAAAATAATCAATTTGAATAGATAAAATGAGACAAGCTCCTCATTGGAGAGCAGGAGAGGATTCATCCTCTATGTGCGTCTGGTAGACAACTAAGAGACAGCACTACTGCACTATGATCTTAAATTACAATCTCACCAAAATCACAGGAGTTAACTAGGGGTAGGAGCCTCTTATCCAACAGGAAGAGATTTATCCTTGAGTTAGACTGTTGTGCGGGTGAAAAAAAGGTGTACAACTTAGAGCTGGGGTTTTTGAGCCTCCAGGGATCTACTATCCCATAGGTCTGGAGAAAGGAGTTAATATATTGCGCCGAATTGGACATGGTTCTATTAGTAGAGCTTGAGCAGTCCAGAGTGGGGTATAACACACAATTAAAGTCACCTCCCAGGATCAGCTGATGGTCACTCATTCCCGAAAACAGACAAAAAAGTTCCCTAAAGAAATCCGCATTGTCCCAATTTGGTGCGTAGATATTTGCCAAAATAACTGGTAGATTAAACAATTTTCCTTGCACCACCGCAAATCAGCCTTAAAAAAAAGAAAAAATCTGATATGACTTTAGATTTGATAAATTGGACATTTCGGTGTATAAGTATGGCCGTACCTCAGCTTTTCACATTGAAATTTGAATGAAAGACTTGCTGAAATCCACCCCTTTTAATCCTACTATGGTCACAATTTCTCAAATGTGTCTCTTGTAAATACACCTTTTCAGTTTTCTGGCTTTACCAGGTGATTGGCACCTCTCACATTCCAGCTGGAAAAGACGATCTCTGGGCTATTAACTATATCTGACCCTAAAGACAAAAATGTAAAGAAGTTGCTTATAAATTCAACAAAAAAATATAGCATATTGCCGTAAATCAAATAAACATAAATACAACATGGAAGCCCTAAGCCAGTCTCCCCCCCTACCCACATGCCTCTCCCCAACTGAGAGGCTGCTTGAGTACCTAACGGCGCAGCGGCAACTAGCATACCACAAAGTATCCTACCTTACCGATGAGTCCAAGCCTCATCCAAACTGCTATACCTAAATAAGAGTATTTAGCATCCCTCCACCTGTATTAATCTCTTATCCACCTTGTGTGGCCTAAATGATCTTAATAAACACCATGTGCTGGTAAAAAGAAAAACATTTATAAAAACATTTAACACTATTTAAAGTGACTAAATAAGAAAAAAAAAGTAGGCATAAAGTAATTAAGATAGTTGTGCCCTATCCAATAGGTATATAAAGAAAACCTACCTATAGGTAAAAAACAACAACTACAACATAAAACAATCCCACCATATAAGTTGAAATAGGGGGAGCATATTTTTTGTAATATTAATATCTTAGTCCACCAACATCCCACTAATGCTGAAAGGTTCGGTCCATAAATGCATGATGGGTGTGCGTAAAAGTAGGAAAGGAGCAACGCACCGTCACACAGTCTGGCTGAGTGGAGATTAAGAAGCCTGAAAGAGAAAGAGGAGATATTTATCCTGTCCACACACCTACCGACACAGTCACTTCACTATGTTGGTCAGCAAATAATTATTCCTTCGCCGCCCCGGGGCCTTTGAAGATTTTGCGGGTGCCATTCACAGATAACCAGAGCATTGCTGGATACCACCGGCCAAATTGCACCCCTCCCCCACAGCCGCGCAGGATCCCTCTCACATCGTTGAAAGCCACGCGCTGCTCCATCACTGCTCGTGTGTAGTCCGGTAGGATGTGGATTCTGTCCCCCCAGCCATCGTCACCTGTTTCAGAGCTCTAGCTTCTCCAGGATTTTCTCCCGTTCCTGGAAGTAGTGGCATCTGATTATCCAGGCCCAGGAGATCGTCCTACTGTCTCTTCCGCTGTGAACGGTGCACATGGTCGAGCACCAAGGCTGTTTCCAAACCAAGCGTCAGTTTTAGCAGCCGGGACATAAACTCCACTGGGCGCTCGCCGACGTCCAGGCCCTCCTTAATGCCAATGACTCGTACAGTATGTTGCAGCACCATGAGCGGGCCTCGAGGTCATCATTTTGTGCTTTCAGAATGTCTATCTGTTTCTTCATTGTTGAGACATCCTTTTGAAGGCGCGCAATAGAGTCAGAATGGTTGTCCGCGGCCCAGCGTTTCCACCCATTTTCCCAGCGACAGATTATCAGCCCTCGCATTTTCGGTAGCCTGCTGCAAATCTCTTTTTAGCTGGTCAATCATTGCTTTTTGTCCCTTGGCTTTCTTCTCTATTTTGGCAAGCAGTTCGTCTTTCAAATTACTGATTGCACTGAGGATGGCTGACTCCCCGGACTGAGTGGCACTTGCAGCCTCAGTGTTAGCCGTAGAGCTAGCAGGAGGGCTATCATTAGCTTCGTCTTCGGTGCCTGGCTTCTTCTGGGTCCTGCCAATTACTCTTCTCTTAAGGTTAATATATAATGTTTCACCAACAAGTGTAATTTAAAACAGACACTTTGCCGTTACATATATGGCGGTGGGATCGGTTAAAAGTAATTAAATTTGCAGTTTAGATGAGGAGCTCAGTAGGACGCGTCCTCACATGTTTTCACCGGAACCGGAAACCCCGTGTTCAAGTGAAACTTGGCGGCCTTGAAACAGGCAACGCGAGGCGACGCAAGGCAACACAGCAGTTGTCCTCGTCGATGCTAGTTCTTTGATGTCAGGCTGGATCAGCCCCTTAAAGTGGATTAAAGGAGTAGTAAAGGAAAAATGCATGTTTAGCCCTGTTTTAAGTTTACTTATGATCATATACAATGGTTCAGATCAAAACGTTGACAAAACTAGCACTTTTGAGAAAGTCTGATAATTGCTCTACCACCGTTTTGGTCATACAATGGATGTGGATGGGCACCGTGAAAAATCATTCAAAAAACATGTTAAACACTCAATTTCAAATACAAGAAACTCACCGAGGTGTTAGTTGGCGTTCTGACATATAATTCACCATAAAGTAAGATTCTAGTTCATCTGGAAAGGCTTTTTTAAATATTTAGCATAGAACTATTTAGTCGCAGCACATACGTGTGTAAACTTCCGCAAACTAGGTAGCCTAGCAACATAAACAATAACAATAGCTACCGTAAGTAGTTCCGCTTTCTGAATCCCCTCTGCGGAATGATCTACACATCTACAACGGTCGCTTCAATACAAGTCAATGGATCAATAAAACCCTACAGGATTCATACTTTGCGGCTTAGTGTCTTTGAAATCGAGAATTAAACATGTTTTTGAAAGATTTTTCAAGGTGCCCATCCACATCCATTGTATGACCAAAACGGTGGTAGAGCAATTATCAGACTTTCTCAAAAGTGCTAGTTTTGTCAACGTTTTGATCTGAACCATTGTATATGATCATAAGTAACCTTAAAACAAGGCTAAACATGCATTTTCCCTTTACTACTCCTTTAAGGCTTGTGGAAGGTCCCATACACAGTTGAATGTGAAGACAACTTTGCTCCTAGCCTATTCAGTTCACTACTCATATCCAGCAGCTACATTCTATCACAGCTAGCTAACCGCTATAGTCAACACTATTCTTACATGTCATTAACACCATTAAAACATACAGAAAAACAGCCTGCAAGCTGCTGTACCATAATGTTATAAGAAAACTGTACGATACTCCACACCTCCGTCCACTCCACACCTCCGTCCACACATCAATTTACAGCAGCGCCAACACAAAAAGCTACGAAGCTAGGGTGCTTGATATACTGTAGGTAATTAGCCCGTAGCTAGTAGTTAGCAGATCATTCTCACACGCTTATCTTCATTTTAAACACATCAACCGTTTTTTAATAATGGATGCCACTAATTACTCGCCCTGCTTTACATGGGCAGTTAGACAATTTTGTCCTGATAAATTTCAATCTGGACTTTGTGAGGCGTTTGTTTGTTCCTTCTGCATAATGTAAAGCACCTAGCATCAACTTTTATGTTGTCACCTGCTCCATCCGAAATCCAAATCGCATGGATGTATCCTTGTGTAAAATAGTTCATGCCTTTCTGTAGAACTCTCTTAGACAAAGTAGTGGCATTTTGCAAATAACATACTGTACAGCAGTATTGCCAGGAATCCTTGAGAGAATCATCAGGTATGTGCTTTTCAGTGGAAATGTGTTCCAGCTTGTGGGCTATAGTGACAGTAACTGGGGGGGGGGGGTCTATTCAACCACATACTACAGCCAGCCTCTCATGCGTTAGCAAGAAACACCAAGCTAATTCTATAAGCGATATTGGGCTAGGGAGGCGGGGCTAGTAGAGAAGGAGATCTGTTAAAACTTCGGATTAAATGTGTTTTGTGTAGAGTGTGTTAAGGTGGTAGCAAATTAGGAACACCTTTCCCTTGATAACCCCTTCATTACCTCTTAAGTGCAGCATTGAGATCAAGATTCTCAGCCGTCTCCTCTGGGCAAACGCTGACATAGGACCATGAATCTGGTCACATAATCATTGTGATTATCTTTTTGAGTTTAACCACAGCTATTTTTCTGCAGCTGGACTCATTTTGGCCCCCCTCAGACACTCCGATGAACAGAATCGATTGGGAATTTTGTTCCAGTGGGTTTCTTTGTTCTGGTCGTCACAGGGATTCTGATGGATTTCAGTAAGAGGGACGAGGGGAGACTTGTAAGGATGTTCAGAGAGGCGTTCTGCTGGCTGGCATAGACATTGATCCCATTACCTCCCTCTAATTAGCCCTAATGAAATGTAGACCTGCAACCTAGACACAGTCTGAAATCACGCTGCTATTTCCTGACTGTCTATGGGACACTACAGTAGCTACTGCACCACTCACAAGGAAACTCCATAATAGGTCCCAATAGAAAATGTGGCACAATAAGGGAAAAGAAGAAAAATCACCTGCAAGCATGTTCAAAAATTGTGTTCATCCCCTAAATATGTACTATTCAACAATTTGCACCGCCGTCTTATCAGTGTTTTTCATCGGTGCAATACCAAAAGCTATTTCCTCATTTGAAACACCATTCTTTCTGTCTGTAATGAGGAGGTCAGGGCTGGACTGGGGAAATAATTCAGGCCAGGAAATGTAGCCCCAGTCAGGCCACTTTTTAAGCCGGATCTGACCAGTGATCTTGCGACGTGGTGAGATGGAACACTTTCAGTTTCATTTTGTAAACTTGAAATGAGCGGCCTTCCCGCTTTCCGATTATAAATCATAAATTGTCGGGCGAGTTGTTGACGACGGGGGGTGCTGACAGATATTTTTTATTTTGATTGTTGGGCGAGTTGTTGCCAGGCCAGTTAGCACGCCAGTCCATCTGGAAATCTCCCGGTGCTCCCAATGGCCACTCCGCCCCTGGAGGAGGTTCAGTGATAGAAAAGGCAGATGTGTGTGAATACTGTGAGGAAAATGCCATGTCGCTTACATTTTGCTTGGCTTTTAAAAATCTGTAGGCCTATTGATGGGGATTTTTGTGTGGGATAAGATTTCATGGCTTTTGTTCATTTAGTGCTGTCAACTTTTGGATGGGAAAGACCACCTTGCCTTGTGTGATGTCATCAGCACCCCTCAAGCCTCTAGCACTGTCACCTCTGCCTGCTGCCACCAGGATCCATTTTGTAATTTGAGATTACAAGCCATCTGGGATGGCCGCACAGAAATGTAATCCCAGAGTATTCACTTACCTGTACACTGTTTCGGGCAGAGAACGATATATTAGATTTTTCTCTAGGAGCGGGGTGTTGCTTTCTGCCGAGGACAGACAGAAAATGTCAGAAGGACTCAGACTAGGTGTTCCATTACATTCCATTCCATTACAGTCATTTCGCTGACGCTTTTATCCAAAGCGACTAACAATAATTGCATTTAAAGCCAATGTACTACTACTTGCCAGAAGTCCACAGGGCACCCACTGTGTTGTTTACCAGTAGCACTGCTGGGAGGGAGAGAGTTCTCGCTGCAGAGCCTGCTCTGTACCTCAACCAGCTGCACAGCAACACTACCCCAAGATGGGTGTGGGCAGCCAGATGAAGAGGGACGGGGCCACAGCTCCTTGTTTGTCATCAACCCCCCCCCCCCCCCCCCCCAACAGTCTAAATTGCTCTGCATGGATGCACTGATGTTGAGCCTGTGTGCCATTATTGGGGGCGGATTAAAAGTGCTGTTCTCCTTCACAAACACTATGGGCTGCGTACTGGCATGCTTCTCCTGGAAGCTGTTGGCCTCCTCTCTCCTGCCGTCCAGGATAGAGGAGGGAGGGGGCCTCTCTGCTGATTAAGGACTCCTGCTGCTAATGGCTCCTCTCAGCCCATAAAGCTCTCACTGATGGGGAGGAATTTGTGGTGGATCACAACACTGTGAGTGCTATACCCTGGGTCCTCAGCAGCTCTCTCTTCTACAGTATACTGCCTTATCACAGTGACTATTACTCTACAGGGGCCTCTCACATGTTTATGCAACAGGACTTCAAATGGATGGTCTTATAACTTATAGAAGAAAACCAAGGCTTATCCAATCAATTAAGTGAATCCGAGAGCTGCACTTGTTTTAGGTGCACTTCTATGCCTCTTCATTTCCCAGCCTTCAAGGCATTTGCTGCGGTGTTTGGACTTGAGAAGGATGAAAAGCACAACAACTATTGATTGGCTTAATGGGCTTTTCAAGTATGTCTCACTGTGTGTGATTTTTTTTAACCTTTATTTAGGCAGGTAGTCTCATTCAGACAAATATCTCTTTTGCAAGGGAGCCCTGAGTACAAAACATGTACAATTAAATATAGATGCAATAAAACAATTATAAATGTCAAAATAGATGAAATACAAATAACACAATTGTATACAAAGTACAATGTACAGAATGTGCAAAGTTGCTACACACATAATGAAAGCAGTTGCCACAAACAGAAAATAAATCTCCGACTGGTCTTTTGAATTCTTCTAGTGGCACTAGTGCCTAGTTTAAAAGAGCTCTGGAGGGGGATGGTGCAGACGGCGGCCGGCTGGGGATCAGAAGGTCCCCTGTTCGATCCCAGCTCCCGGCAGTGTGCAAAAGTATCCTTGAGCAAGTCACTGAACCCCAAAATTGCTTACAAGCTACACGGTGGCACAGTCAGGGTGGCATAAATGATGATAGAACCCGCACTCTGCTCCAGTGATGAGTTTGCACCCCTGGCAGTACTCAACAGTGTTGCCTCACACTGTCGCCTTACCTGGGCCTTACTGTGCGGAGTTTGCATGTTCTCCCCCTGTTCGCTAGGGGTTTCTCCCAAGAACCCAATACAGAAGAACAGAAGCTCTTCAGTCCTGTCCCTGACCAGCACTTGGACTGAGCACTTGGACTTGGTCCCCGGGCGCCACTGATGAGGCTGCCCACTGCTGGTTGCCCCTGGAGGAGGACAGCTTAGATGGGAAAAATGCAAAGGACAATTTCCACAGGTGACCTGAAGTTGCGCGTGTGTGTATTGTATGCTGTGTTGCCGCTAACTTGTGTACATGTGTTATTGCTGTGTGGTGGATTAAAGACCCATAGAAATTCTGGACCTCAAGGGTTAACTGATCCTAAGTTCTAGTGTGATGAGTGGTGTGTCTAAAATGAATCAATGAGTCTGAGTGTGGGGAAAGGTTCTCTAAGGCGGGCTTATACATAAAGGGAGAGCATCCTGGCATCGGCCTAGTGACTTGAGAGAGGGCCAGCTTGCATTACAGAGCCATGCAGTGTTGTCTCAAACAAGGGGAATAATATCTAGCTCAGGATCCTCAATCCAATCAGCACCCCCCCACAAAGACCACAGGGCATTTGACTGTGAACACGGTGTTTGTGTTATTAGCTTCGGACAGTTGCAGCATATCCTTCTTCCATGTTATTGTGGGCTTGGGGGCCAGGTCGCATTAAGTCATTGAACTGTGAAAGAAGTATTTCATTGTTATTGCTCTGGCTTGTCGCACTATGCTGTAGTAGAGGGTAAGGCACAGGATAAAGGGCTTGTGATATTTTATCACCTTTGCCAGTTCAAACTTTTTGCCTGTGAAATCATAATATTGGTCTATGGCACTGTATGAAATATTCTTCGGTGTAACGCTACCAAGTACCAACACAGGTGGAGGCGTTGTTTCATCTTATCTGTTCTTGTTATGTATGTCTAGCCGATCAGTCCTCTTTCAAGATACACTTGACATAGGGTCTGCTGATGACATCGGGCTGTCCCGTGCCATGACTCTCTGACATTGGAAATGACACCTCAATGGAAAGGGAAGCAAAGCAGCTTGAGGAATTGACTGCAGCAAACAACTTAATGGCAGGAAGTCAGTGGAGCTGAGCCAAGAGCCCTCCCCAGCCAACCCATCTGATCCTTGATGGCCAGGCTGTTCCTGTTGTCATGAGTGCCAAATACAGTACCTGGGGTTCTACCTGGACAACCAACTCAGTGGGGACATTCACATCAACAAGGCTGTGAAAAAGGCCTCCAAGCGACTGCACTTAACTGTGATGTCAAGAAATGGGCTTCCTGTAGAAGACCTGGTTGAGATTTATAACACACTGATCAGACCATGTCTGGAATATGGGAATGTCCTTCTGGTGGGCTGTACAGCAAAACAACACTACACCATGAACAGAGTTCAGAAAAGGGCTGTCAGAATAATGACCAGGTCCACTAACAGCCCTCTGCACCTCCCAGACCTCCAGACTAGAAGAGAAGAGGCAACTGTGAGGCTGATCAAAGACATGCATCAGCCTGCCCATCAACGCCACAGCATCCTCCCTCCTAGCAAGAGAGAAAGGACTGGCCGGCTATGTGAGTTGTCACTCACACAGATCAGAACAAATAGACTGAGAAACTCCACCATCTCCTGCGGTATCAGACTTTTTAACTCTCTAAATGATAGAATGTTTTAATGTTTATCATGATGTTTATATATTGGATGCTTTGTGTTTTGTGTATTTCTGTATACTCATACAGAAATAATTATAATAATTCATAATTCAATTTGTAAAGACTGCAAGGCAGAATTATTCATCTCAAACAGAGCCTGAGGGTTGAGCAGCATACATTTGGATTGCTCCTGCTCAAGATGACTTGTGCCACAGCTGAAACCGCGTTCTAATACCTGGGGTAGAAATTGCCAATTTGCTCCTTGCATTAATCACTGCTTCCCGGCTTAAGGCACAGCGTTAATTTACAGCGGCGTTCTGAGGCCTGGGCTTGTTTAGCAGTAGCTAGTTTTGGGGTCAGACGGGTTAGCTAGCCTGATGAGAGGACCTGGCCTGTAATCAGCACCGTGGTATAAGACACAACCTTCTGGGATGCAGCCCCTATCCATACTCTGTCTCATATCATTAAGCCACTGTGCCTAATTTAATCAGATGTGTTTTCTGACGCCAGGCAGTGCATATGTGCAAGGGCCGTTTAAAGTCAGCGTGCGGATGAACAAGTGGAGCTGTGTGTCTACGGGTCGGTCTCAGGACAGTGGGGCTTCTCACTTCGTCTTGATCAGAATGACGTGAATGCCCTCCGGTGCTTATCCGGTATCCCAAATCCCTGGCTGGGCAGCTGGTGTTGTCAGGAAGGGGTCTGTTAGCCGGGGGGGCTGGAGACTGTTTGTGCACAATATCCCCTCACGTCAGGCGCTGCAAGCTGTGTGTGAGACAGGGGAGACAACAGCAAGCTGGTGCTCATCCACGCACGATGTCTTCATTAGCTTATCCAGGGCTAACAGTGAGATACTAATGGAGCCCATGCGGCCAGAGGGGGTGCTAGGTCGGACCGGCCACCTGTTATCACTGCTGCATGGGAGCAAGGTTATCTGTGACACTGGGAGTAGCTGCTCCAGCCAGCTAACTCTCTGTCTTTGATCAGTCTTTCAGGCCACATTGTTGTTGCTTCACATCCTTCCTCATCGGGGATCAAACATCTTAACATGACACCAGTTTTGATTAAAACACAGACGGGCCTGATGACGGCTGTGTTTTTTGTTGCTGCCGTCGACACTCTGTGACTGATGTAATTATGGTGGTATTGTTCACCAGAAGAGGGCAATGGTGTGATATTACCACAGAAACAGCTTGAGTGCCCTCCCTCTCCTCTGGCAGAACAGGGCCGGGTGTGAGCCCACCTTAGTGACAAGGGCAGATGTTACTGAGTTGAAGGACTGTCATTCTCTGACGCTGGAGCAATTTGACACGTCACAGCATATTGTGGACTGAAGTAAAGTGCCTTTCTTTCCTCGGAAAGAGAAGATCAAACCTGACATTAGCCCAGGTCTCCCTACCAAACCTGACATTAGCCCAGGTCTCCAGGTCTCCCTACCAAATGACCTTTTCGACAAGACCCTCAGCGAAGTTGTTCACTTCCATCCTTGGGTGTATTTTTGTGTGTCCTGGGTACTAAACTAGTTGTATTTTAGCAAACTCATTTCTCTGTTCCACCTCTCTTCTTTTACCTTTTTCTCTTCCTCCTTCTTTCCTCTCTCCTTCTCTCTCTCTCTGGCCCAGGCCGCTTGACTTCACTAACGCAGCCCGTCTCATAAAAGACAAAAGTGTAAAAGAGGCTTCTCTGGCAGCAGCTCCTAAGCAGTCTTATCTCTTTTAGCGATATGAGTCTCTTGTCCACCGTCTAACCCTACATGAGATGACAGACAAATTAATTTGCGTCCGTTTTGTATCATTAAAACGACACCTACTACTGTGGCCAGGGCAGATAATTACTGGTGGTGTTGGACAATAGCAAATGTATTCCTTGGGCTGTTACGTAACACGCTTGCCCTGGAGGCACGGTCCTCCTCTCTCCTCTCCTCTCTCTTCTCATCTTCTCTCCTGTCCTCTCATCTCTTGTCCTGTCCCCTCCTCTCATCTCCTCCCTCCTCTCACCATGTGCAGTGCAACGTCTAGCTGGATTACCCATGCCCTTCCAAGGCTGCTGCCCTGTCTCCATGTACACACAGTGCATGCTGGGAGTTGCGGCGGGCAGAGGAGGAAGAGGAGGAGGAGGGTTTCTCCTGGGGCCGTGAGCGGTAGAGATTGATGGAGGAGAGGAGACAGCTGGTATCTGACTGGGAGGCAGGGAGAGCGCATCAAGCCTGCCCTCAGCCTCAGCAGTCCAGCCTGGGGAGGGACAGTCACGTGGACCCCCCCCCTCCATGCCTGACCGTGGACCAGCTCTCTGCAAACACTGAAGCAGCCACCCGTCCAGGCCCACCCACTGTCACGACGCCACGCCGTCGCGTCTTTACCGACAGACATCAGTGGCAGGCAGACATCAATACCACCACCCAGTTGCTTGCTTTGCTGCATGTTCGTGCTGCATGTTCTAGTCCGCCGTAATGGGCATGGCTAAGGGCTTTGGGATTTTAATTGTGTGACTCATGTCTGAATACAGCTGGTTAGGTCCCTGTAACTCACAGTACATTATCAGCCCGGACCGGGGAGTATATTCCGAGAGGGAGGACAGAAAGAAGTGTGTTGTACAAGTGTATCACTGATATCTTTGTAATTGGTGTTAAGCAGCTGTAACGGATTTACATATTGATGTGGTGGTGGTGTTTGGTTCCCGATGTGCTCAGCCCGTCGTCTGCAGCTTGCGTCCACAGGAGACATCTGAGTAAGGTCTGTGAAGCGCCCCGCGGTGTCTCCTCCTCCCCCACAGAGCGAGTCTCGCCGAGGGGGGAGGGAGCGGGAGGGGTGTGTGTGCTGAGCTCCGGCGCTTCGGGAGAGCCTCAGTCCCTCTCTCCCATACACCTTAACACACACGCATGCACACCCACACACACGCACGCAGGCGCTAAGCAAGCTACATTGCACCAACGCCCATCTACTATAATGAGCTCACATTTCTTTGCATTATGATGATATATTATTCCGGCGGTTACTGACTGGTGAGTGGCTAATTGATTGATCCCCCTCCCCCATCGTGGCTGTGGAGGTGAGCCGATGCCAGAGGCAGCTGTGTCCCTGCTGGCCTTCCATCAGTCAGATGATCTAGTGGACTTCGAATCAGCTAATGACCGCTGGCCGACTGCATCTCCGTGCTCGCCGGAGCCTCTCTCGTGGGGCCCCGCGACGGCACTGCTTTCTCTAATAATCACTGCCCGCTCGGTCAAGGCGTATTAGAAGATATCAGACTCAGAACATCGGTGTCAGTTCTGTTGTGTGTAAAGGTTCACGTTGCGGGAAATAGGGTGAAGTGAAACGCTGCACAGGATCCATGCTGATGATGGGTACTTACAGTAGACCACTGCGACTCAGGCTTGCTCTCAGTAACACGGGTATTTTTAAAACATGAAAACGCAAAAACACACTGCCTAGGCTGTCGTTGGCTCATTCTGTTCGATGGCGCCATGGTAACGAGGCTGTAACACGCACATCAAACAGGCTGCTTGCTGTCACATTCAGTCACATACACTTTCAGACTTCTGCTCCACTGCAACTTTGATTTTTAGCCCTTTATTCGCCAGAACATTTTGGTAACCAAGAGCTGCAGAGTTGTGTGGTTGAGTCCACACGGTTATCATTATGACATTTTACTGTATGTAAAGAGGAAGGTAACAGCGATGTAAAAACAAGCCACTCTGGTTTTCATGTCCACACGATAATACTGAAAGAGTGTAAAAATGTTAGTTTTCAAAAAAGTCCGGTTTCAGTGACCTAGAACGCTGTTTCCATGTGGACGGAAGGCCAAACCGCATTGAAAAATGCCTGGTTTAAAAAATATCCATGTTCGTGTGGACAGGTTCTAACTCTCTCCTAAGGTCTGCTACAGTTGCTTTTCTCAGTCGACCTTGATTTCCAAAAAGCTGCACACAGTAGATGTTTTATTTTTGGTGGATGTGCTTCAACATTAGCTTGTAGCTGAATCTGCGTTTTCCCAAATTAGCACATCAGACCCAATTTCAACAGGTTGATTTTAAAAGGAACACCACTGTGTTTTCAGGTCAAGGGCTCAAGTCCACTTAGGCTACAGTACACACTAATACAAAATTCACATTGTAAAACATGATGCTGTAGGATAAGGCGCTGTGGGAAAAGAGGAATAGTATGATTTAGATATAACATCTGCTGTATAATGGTCTATTGAAATCAAATGCTGTCATTGTGTGCACATTACCGTGTCCCAATGTCATGCTGTCCCTGCAACATACTAGCGTCATATCCAGGGGGTGTACTTGTACATCAAGCTGCCTCACGCTACAGAAACAGGAGATAGGCTCCTGTCCTATGGGCCACTAGGCCCGAGAACCATTGGTTTTCAAGGCTACTTACTTAATGTCATGTTGTGCTTGTAGGGCTACTCTGGCTCATCAGTTGGTTTCTGTGCAGGGGAGATAGATAAGAGTATGAAGCATTTCTCTATTTCAAAGATTGTGTGTCGTCAGTGAGATTTTACAGGAACCAAAGAGATTAGAGTTTTGTACACCTTTTGTCTGTTTTGGATTTTATGCCCTTTACAAATTCTACATTTCTGAGCTTCTCTTTTTACTTGTTCAGTCAGGCCTCCATTCATCTGAAACTTTCCATGTTCCTGATATAATGAGATGTGTCATGCGGTTTGAAATGTAAAATTGCTCAGTTCTAACCAATAAGTCCAAAAGCAAATTAGATTTAGCGAACCGAAGTACAAGTGTTTGAAATGAGCCTTATTACTTGACAATTAGGGCAGTTATTCTATTAGAGTTGTTTCTTATTTAATTCTAGCGTAGCAAGATCTGGTTTTTCATTTCACGTCTCACCACTTTTCCAGTAACACGCACAATCTGCTGTCTCCTTTCCCACCTCTTCGCCTAATACAGTTTCTCATTCACTCTGTCGCATGAACTAGCTCTAAATGTGCTGTGTTGACAGTGGGAGGGCGGATGAGCAGTGTATGATGTAGGTCATTTGAAGGTAGAGGAGTTGAAGTATCTGAGTGCTCCTGCTGAAGACCAGATGTGAGATGCCTCACGCCGGCCACTGCCCTTTTGGGGATATTTAATCAGTTGTGTAGCCATGGTTACGGCGGTAGACATGTCAGAGTGCTTTGAACGCTCAAGGATGCAGCTGTGTAGTAAAGCAAAAAATATAAGCTCATCATGAGTTATTTTCTACAAAGCAGAGCAAAGATGTACCCTAGCCTCTTTTTTTTCACGGAAACAAGACAGAATATAAATTGTGCAAAGAGAGAAGTGAGGAGTGCTGTTGTGCAGTTTCAGTGCAGTCCAGTATCTATTCACAGCCACCGGCAGTCAGACAGACAGACAATCGCAACAGATTCAAATATTTCCAAACACTTCCAAATACATCTTTATGTTCTTCTCAACTCCATATTCCTGTGACTCTTCTTCTCCTTCACTGAACTTCCTCCCCTGCTTCTTCTCCGGCCTACGCCTACTTCCTCTTCCTTTGTAAAATGTCTTCCCCAGTTCATGGTCACGTGTCAGTTCATGCCAGCACCAACCACCCAAGCCCCCAGGATAAGCTTGGCGCATTGAAGCCACCATGGGCTTTCAGGCCAAGCTCGGTATTGCAAGTCACGTGACGGCATACGGCCCAAGACCCTTATTTCCCATGGTTTGTGGATTATGATAGATACTGTATGGGCTAGAAAAGGAAAACAAAATTTTTCTGGGTATCATTCAGCAGCAGAGACCAATCTAATCAATATAAACTTTTAATTCAATTGGGTTTTTTGGTTTTTGAAGCCACCAATACCTGTATCGAGCCCATTTGAAACGGGACGCGCTGGGCGCGCGTTACACTGATATAATCATTCGCCTTGCTTTTGCTTTTGCTCTTTTATCAAACTTTATGCTAGGAAAGAAATCTGGGTGTGATTCGGCGCAAGTGCTCATCCAGGCTGTTGTCATCTCCCGCCTGGACTCCTACAACTCCCTACTTGCTGCCATCCTGCAGCGTTGGCCATCAGACTCCTGGAGAAAGCTGCTGCTGACCTGGTGTTCAACAGCCCCATGCTCTTCCACACAACTTCCCTACTCTGTTCTCAGCACTGGATCCCTGCGCTGTCCCATCCAGTTTAGGACTGTGGTGCAAGCCTACAGGGCAAATGAACAGCTCCCTCCTACCTCCAGGCTGTGGTCAAGCTCTGCTGCCTTGAGGTGAATGGTTCCCCAGTTGCTCCAAGCCCCCCTATGGCAGATTGTAACGGCCATGGCTCTTTTCTGTCCTGGCCTCCTGGCCCCAAGTTTGATAAAAGAGATGAATATTAGCAAAAGCAAGGAGAATGATTATATCAGTGTACAATGAGCTATGATGGGGAAGAATCACAATATTAATTTGATTTTCAGGCATGGCATATACTGTACATGGCATGCTTACTTGCAATGGTAATAATGCCTTCAGGTAATAACAATAACCATGCTTGATTAATTTGATGTATAATGTGGCAAATGCTATAGTAGCAGCAGCAAGCATCAGCCCACTATAGCTAAATAACGCCAGACAAGATTCCAGACTGTAATCAATGTATGAACAATGTCACATTGTGCATGCTCAACATTATGTTAAAATTGAAATACATCTGAAACCTCTGAACGTAACATTAGCATTAACTAACGTTAACTAAAGTTAACCCTAAGCCGTTAGCATTAGCTACCGTTAGCATAGCTACCTAGCCTAACCCTAGCCTATCAATATAGTTGACGTTAATATAAAGAAATGTAACATTAGATAATGTTAGCTAAGTTATTCAACATTGACCCACTTATCCTCTAGATCTTTTCCAAAGATGTCCTAAAATAACCATGTCATGATCAATTGGATCATAGACATACATTCATATCTATGATTAGCATGATCATAGCAGCTTCATTGCTAAAAGCATAGCAAATGTTAGCCGACGTCATTACATATGACTTCCTTAAAACTATCCAATCAGAGGCAGAGTAGGGCGGGTCTTCCTATGGTGACGTGTTTTCCGCCGAGTTCGCAGGACTCATGAACGCGCACCCAGCGTCCCCGAGGCTCGTTGACAGCACATGTTTCAAATGGGCTCGATACAGGTATTGGTGGCTTCAAAAACAAAAAAAAACAATTGAATTAAAAGTTAATATTGATTAGATTGGTCTCTGATGCTGAATGATAGCCAGAAAAAAAGTATTTTCCTTTTCTAGCCCTATCTATCATAATCCACAAACCATGGGAAATAAGGGTCTTGGGCTGCATGCCGTCACATGACTTGCAATATCGAGCCTTGGCCACTACGTCAAATGGCTTCATGCGCCGGTGAGCAACTTTCATTGAAATGAATAGGCAGCCATTTTCAATGCCGTCTCCAGTTTATATTATACCTCCATGCAACCACCGAGTCTTTCAATGGAAGTCACTTACAGTACAGTGCCATGAGACAAATCATGGTAGAGTTTAATGATCGTATCTGATCACATCCATCGAAAGTCGAAACTCAAACCTGGGAAAGTGTCGGGCTGGAGTCAGGGAAAATATGAAAACGGCAGGCCTCATTATTTTCAGGTGTCCCCAACTGCAAGAATGTAAAGGTCACTGTAAAAATTCTCCCAGACACGACAAGTGAATAGTGAGAGAGGGAAGAACGGGCGCCAGGCTTGGGTCGACCTTTTCCATCAAATAGGAAACAGAATTAAGGCTGTGTGTCCACCAACGAGCTGTATGCAGCTGAACAGCGCCAAGCTTAAAGCTGCGTAGAGCGCACTAGAGCCGGAGTTTAGAGCTGGCTAGGCTACCAATGTTTTACAGCTACGTTAGCAACGAGTGTCGTGTTTTTGCAGACTGCAGATTAACTAGCCAAGTTAAGATAGTACTAACGTTCGCCGTCTCTGCGGTTTAGCAAAAAACCTGTCGTCATCAGAACAGCCTTTTACAGCCTGCGCTCTAGCTCAAAAAGTTAACATTTTTTCGACTGCCAAAAAAGCCTAGAGATCATGGCGCTATAGCGCTAAAAAGCGCTTGGAACACAGCTCTCGTCTCTATAGCGCCCTAGAGCACATTACCCATTGTAAACAATGACAAAAACAGCGCCAGCTCTAAAATACAGCTTGCCGGTGGACACGCACCCTAAGTTCATTTAAAGATCTCCTGACGGGCTGTTAGGTGAAGTGCCTAGCGCAGCACAGAGCGCACAGGGCTCAGCGTTAGTTAGCATCCTTCAGCACAGAGAGAGAGAGGGAGAGAGAGAGAGGGGGAGAGGGAGAGAGAGAGAGGGAGAGAGAGAGGGAGAGAGAGAGAGAGGGGGGGGGGGGAGAGAGGGAAGCTGGGGAGGGTGTACTGTGTGTGTACAGCAGTATTACCATCATAACCCATCACACACACACACACACACACGCTTACTTTGCTTATGGCAGTCAATCGATGTCGACGATGACACCGTTCCAGTTGATCAGTTGGCCGTTCATTGGGGTGTATTTCACCTGTGCATAGCCATGTGGCTGTGCAGGCCAGTGTGTGACACACACACACACACACACACACACACACACAGTCACCAACTCTTTTAAAGGCCCTGACTTGGCAGGAGTGAGGTGGAAAGGTGTGTGTTTGTGTGTGCATGTACGTGCGAGCGTGCTATTGCAAAAGTTATTTTCTTAATACACAGGTGTTGACAATGCTCTATCTCACTGGCCAGACAGGCAGGTGAACTTCATCTGAAATCCATTAGGAATCACTGACCCCTGGGCCCTGACCTACAGAATGGGATGGGAAGGTTGTCTTAAAATATGGAAAATAAATGTGTTCTGAGAGATAATGCGGGCTCGCCACACCCGCTGGTTCAAACCATGTGAAGTCGCCCTGTTACCAAGGAGACGAGTTGGGTAGTATGTTCACGCAGCACAGCGGTGAAGGTATCTATGCATCTGAGACTCTAGAGTTAAGATTCCTTTCTTTAGCCCTGTGAAGAATAAAAAGCCATGGATGTCTTGCTTCTTTAGTAGACGTTGATTACACTGCATTGATTGCATTAGTCGAGATAAGAAATAACCTAATAATCTAACGATAGAGCCTAGATGACCTGGAGATTTGTTGATCAGGACAGGAATGTTAAATTTGACTTTGTGTAATGGAATCAATATATTGTTGTGCTTTTCATTCCAGGCTTGGATCTAACTGTATGTGTGAATCAGAGTACATAAGTTATTTGTGTTTGTGTTTGTTAGTGCATCGGCCAGTGTACTGTATGGCTCAGCAGCCCACACCCTGTCTGTCAGTGTGTGTGTGTGTGTGTGTGTGTGTGTGTTTGTGCGTATGTGTGTGTGTGTGTGTGTGTGTGTGCGTGTGCACGTGTGTGTGCGCGTATGTGTGTATGTGCGTGTGTGTGTGTGCATGTGTGTGTGTGTGTGCGTATGGGCGTGTGTACAGTATGTGTTTGTGTGTACAGTATGTGTGTGTGTGCGTATGTGTGTGTGTGTGTGTGTATGTGCACGTGTGTGTGCGTATGTGTGTGCGTATGTTTGTGTGTGTGCATGTATATGCATGTGTGTATTTGTGTGTGTGTGTGTGTGTGAGGCCGACGGCGGTGTAGTATGGAGCGGAGCAGCCCACCGCTGTGAGCTGAGAGGGGGTCCTGGTATTTATAGCGTGCTCTAGTGTCACTTCTTGTTTACCGAGCCCCCGGCCTCAGCCCGCGATGACGAGGGAGGTCGTCTCCGTCAGGGCCGTCTCCATCAGGGTCCACCTCAGATGGACAGGACTCACGAAGGCCCTCGTTCTCCCTGCTTCCCCCCTCCCCTCGTCCAGCAGAAGGCTGTCCCAGCGCCCCGGTGGCGGACCAGGAACAGCGGGGGCGACGGCGAGCAGAGACACACGGAGGCGCAGCCAAGATTGATGGGCGGAGCCGTGTTACTGAGTGAGCGATGATGATTCCCTTCCACAGCCAAGGCCACACGCCTTCCAGGGGGAGCCCAAGGCCAAATTGGATTAGGTCCTCTCTAGATTAAGTTGTTTTTGCTGTCGACCTCAGGAATGGTTCAATTGTTATTCGATTTGAAGCCATACGATTCCTCTCTCAGGTTATCCCCTCAGAAGGGAAGGAGACATGTTTCCTGCTCAGAATCATGTTAGCCGGTACTGGCCATGGGTATATCTGCCAAGCAGTCCAGTCAAGCTCCACATTATTCATTCATCCATATGTCAGAGCAAATTAGCTTCCATCATTTGCCGTCATTCAGAAACGCCATTAATAATAATCCCGGCCACGGAGAATGTCAAGCGACTGTTCTCCCCGAAGTGCCGTCCCTAGGTGCGTGGCGTGGTCAGCGTGGCATCTGACAGGCAGGCCACATGGAGCTATTCTAATTCCCCCCAACAGCAGGAAGCATGTTGTGTTGACCCGGGCTATTGCTCTTCCCTCTGCTCGTCCTGGTGGTGACGGCTCCCTGTCACGTTCCGCCACAGAGAATGGAAATAACCATAATTAACTCTAATGATAATGGCGCCATTTGCTATTTCAGATTAGGATCATTGTAATCATAATTACATTGTTGTCTGCCTGTGGCCTGTGACGTGGTAATAACATGATGTGACGGTGTGTGCATAGTGGCTGTGATGGCGGCGCGCTCTGACCGAGAGAGGAAGGGCTTCCTGGACCGAGGGCCGCTGGGGCGGAGCATGTCTTCTGTTCTGCCACAGACGGTGGCGGACTCATACCGTACAAGCATAACGTACAACGATTCCTCCTCAGTCCAGAGTCCACTGCGGCCTTTTCGACGACAGCAGTTGTAGTGTCTAATTCCGATAGGTTGTTGCGGAGGTTCTGCCTATTCATTTTAAATATGGACCAATTTTGTCCAATTTACAATCCGATCCATGGAGAAATGTGAATCAGATGAACTGTGTATTGATTTTGCCCTTTTCTCTACAAGGCATTTCTGTGGGACATGCTTGTGAGCCCTGCTGTGTTGACTGTAAAGACACTGCCCTCTGCTGGTGAGAACTCCTAGTCTTACTACTCCATCACCAGCTTCCTCGATCATCCTGTTGTAACTTAACACATCTTGGCCAGGCAACAGGGACTTGCGCTGGATGCTAGAGGGGCAGGGGCGAAAGTTTAAAAAAGGGCACTTAGGTCGTGCGGTGCGCGCAGCACATTTTTACCTTAATTAGCAAAATATGTATTGTAAATTAATAAAGAAAGTAGGTTACTACTAGCCATAAATAGCTAGCAAACTACCTAGCTGCATATCCTATGTTGCTGTAAGTGATATTAGCCTACATTAGTCATTTAGGAGATGCTTTTATCCAAAGTGACTTTAATGTAGGTCAGTAGGCTACTACAAAACTACTACTGTTACAATTACTACTACACACACCCTAAAGAAAGCCAGCAATCGTATCATCACTGCTTGGTCTCACACGCACACACACATGTACTACACACACACACACGGTCTTGTAGTGCACGTGCCTGCAAGGCAAGAGGTACAGTACTACTCACAGTACATTCATATGTAAACTTTGTCCTTAGTTTTCCTCAGACCAGTTGGGACTTTTTCCATATCTCCACGGTGCTGGGATTACTATTACCAAATAACCATATAACAAGCACTCATAAATCATTCATTTCCAAGCAGAAACACTTAGTTTTTTGGGGGAGGGGGTCTTCTGCACAAGAGCCTAGTTATAAGAAATCCTTTTTTTGACGACTGTCAAGTTCCATAAGCAGTGTACAGCTCGTCTGACTGTAAGCTCTTTGAAAGGTACGCTTTGTTCACAGTGCTATTGTGATATGTTGGCTCACCAGGGGGATGGGTAGGTAGGGTGTCCAGGCTCTGTGGAAGATGCTAGGCAGCAGCCAGAGAAGGCAGACAATTACAACAGAGACTGTAGCTAGTACCAAATTCTTTCGAACACCATTTTGTACTCACAAATTTCCACAATGTTTGCAACATCAAACTTCCCATCATACAGTCTGAAAGGTAGCGCACCATTTTTGAGAGGTATGATTCTGAAGAGATGTTTGTTGTATTGCTCTCAGGGGCTATGAAGATCACACAAACACACACACACACACACACACACACCAACATGGTTTCCCCCTATGTGAACAGACTGCACTGTGCAATTGCATTTTGTCTCGTCAACTTCATTCACATGCTGGTCCTCCATAATAGGTTTTTTACAGTGAGTGACAGGAACGTGACAGAGTTTTATGTTTCAGCCTGCTGTGAGCCCCAAGCTGTCTTCTCTCTCTCTTTCTCTCTCCCCCTCTCTCTCTGTCTCTCCCTCTCTCTCTTTCTCTCTCCCCTTCTCTCTCTGTCTCCCTCTCTCTTTCTCTCTCCCTCTCTCTCTCTCCCTCCCTCTCTCTTTCTCCCTCCCCCCTCCCCTCTCTCTCTCCCCCTCTCTCTCCCTACAGTACTTCACTCTCTCTCTATCTTTCTCCCTTTCTCTCTATCTCTCCCTCTCTCCCTCTCTCTCTCTCAGCGATGACCCCCTCCCTCTGCTCAATGTTGTGGAAAGCTCTTGTCTTGGAGACAGAAGTATGGTACGTGGGGGAATGAAGGGAGGCACGCAGACTGTCTCCGAGTCCTACTGGGCCGTACGCTGAGCTCCGCAGCGCCGCAGGGCAGAATCCAATGCCCACCAGGTGCGCACAGAGCCCCAGAGGACGGTGGATATCAGCTCTCAGCTTAGCTGTACCCTCCGCGAGTCCGAACTAAATCCGGAGCCCACTCACCTGTCTCCCCAAGTGGTTTGTATTGCAATTTGTTTGCGCCTTGACGCACGTCTAACTATCCGCCAATCCGTCTGCTCCAGTCAGGAACCGTATTAACAACAAGTACCCTCACAAACAGTATTAACAACAAGTACCCTCACAAACCGTATTAACAACAAGTACCCTCACAAACAGTATTAACAACAAGTACCCTCACAAACATTATTAACGCTGACCGATCTGCCCTCCCAGCGTTCCGTCCAAGTCGGCTCGTAACGCAGCGATGTGACACGCACCGTCCCGACCAGCCGGAAGGAGAAAATCCACCGTTTTCAAAGCGAATCATTCTGGAGCGACGCTCCCCCCGCCCCCCGTCTAAACTCAGACGTGCGGCTGCTCGGTGGCGGAGTAGGTGCGGCTAGTGGCGCCGCGGCATGAGACACGACACCAGCCTGCGGTCCGCCGCGCTGTCACAACACTCTCCCGGTCGGCCAGCGTGTCGACCCGGAGGTCAGCGTCTCCTTGGGTTTGTTTTCCCCGGTAGATAAGAGAAGCACGACAACGAGGAGCTCTGGTGATCAGTATGCTCCCTTTCAGCCCGGTCCTATCGGGAGAGGCGGGGCCTGAGATAAGAGACGCCGGAGGCTGTCCGGAGGAGGGGGCCGCCGGATTTGATGACACCGATTTCCGTGAGACCCCGTCGCTTACCTTGCATAGGGACAACGTGCACACGCAGGCGCTGGCTCACAGCAGCGCAACTCAGCCCAGAGTGCAGCCAGCGGGACTGGTTCCTGGTCACTGTCACACACCCTTCTATGTTTGTGTGTGTGTGTGTGTGTGTGTGTGTGTGTGTACGTGTGTGTGTGTATGTGTGTGTGTGTGTGTGTGTGCATGCATGTGTGTGTATGCATGTGTGTGTTTGTGGGTATATATGTGTGTGTGTGTGTGTGTGTGTTTGTGTGTGTCTTTGTAGCTCCTGCACGGGCGCGTGTTGGCGTGCGCGCCCCCCCTCCTATTTCCTTCTGGGGGGGAAATGAACAAATCAAATGTGTGCTGTCTGCCAGGCAAGTGATGCAGATTTACTCATCAGGACAGGCGGGCCACAAGCACAACTCTCTCCCATGTCCTCCGGGGCTGTGAGCAGACTAACAACACCTCCCGTCTGGATTAGCTCCGCGGGTGCTTCTCAGCAACCAGCTGGATGTGGAGTTCCTGCTGGATGAGGGGACCTCAGCCCTGGGTGTTGACTCCTGTTACAGTTATCTAAGAGACCTCAGCTGATCGTGTAACTGAGGAGTCCCAGAGAGAGGACTTCTGCCCCCCCCCGTTTACCTTGATGTGATGGCTGCTGCTTTAAAGGTCCTGCCTGTAGGGCTGGTTTTAAAAAATTGATTCATCGATTCTGAATCAAATGAAAAATCGATTCATGAATCCAAAAATCGATCTTTTATTTAATGAATGAATGAATAAATGAAGGAATGAATAGTTCATTAATTCATTCAATGATTCATTCATTCATTCATTTTTGGAAATCAATATTTGTTGCATAACTTGGCAGTCATGTAATTAAGGTTACAGCTAAAAAAAAAAAAACAGGTTTTAGTAACACTAACCGAATCGATATTGAATCGAATCGAATCGTGATAATCGATTCTGAACCTTGGGAATCGGAATCGAATCGATTCTTGAAATTCGAATCGATACCCAGCCCTAGCCTGTGACTGACGCTTCGGGCGCTTTTGCCTCTAGTCCCGTCTGTCACAGGGATTCTGTCATTTCCATATTCCCGTGAGGTGTGTGTGCGTGCGTGCGTGTGAGTGTGTGTGCTGCACACCACTCACAGTGGGTATGTTATTCACTGAGTGACGATGGAGCTGTTTGGTCTTTTGGTGAAACTTAATTTGAGTGTTTCCCCTGCACATAGAGCACAGTTCAATCCCCCACCCCTCCTCTCTTAGGGGAATGGAAGTCTTGAGGCAGACTAAAACAGCTTTAGTCTTGTTGTGCTGCCAGCTGAAGTATCCATGTCATGTCATGTCTGTGTATCCATGCCATGTTAGCTAACAGCAGCATTTTATTTGTATTGTAGATCCAAACAGAAAGAAGGATCTGCATTAGAGATGGGACCGATCCGTGGTTCATGGATCGGATATCGGCCTGAGGTCGCCGATCCACGTACCGATCCAGATTAAGTGAAAAAGCTCCGGTATTCATTCAGTCATAGGCTACAATTCACATCTCCCTCAGTCCAGCGTCTAGTTCACCAAACTAGCCTGCCGTTCAGACCGTTTGCTTATGTTTGCAAACGTTTGGTGTGAAAGCAAACCTTATGCTGAAAACAGTTGCTCGAGTTGGTTACACTAGACGGTGGAGGAGGATTTCCAAAAGCAAATGTGCCTATTTGGCAATATTTCGGATTAAAACCAATGCTACTGTAATAGGGGACTTGATAACATTAATGAGGCAATCTGTAAACTAGAGCCATTTCTCCCTTTCTTCCTCTTGTCCTGTCATAGTGAAATATGACACCGTTGCTCTCTACTGAGGCTGAGACCCACTGTTGCACATGCTGTGTGAGTGACAGGAGAGCAGAGCAGACAGGGGGTCTCATCCCAAGCTTATTTTTTACAATGTACTTTTTATTTGATGAAAGTGGGCGCTGATATGAGAAAATGAATATATAGAGTAAGTAGGATTCAAGGATTCTTTCATTGTTAGGCCTACATCCAATAAACAAGAAGCCATGTGGGTAAAATTGATTAGTACAATTATTATGTTTAGGCTCCTCTACAACAAGATACAAGATATCCTATTAATAATAGCAGTTCAATGCAGTTGTAGCAGTACAGTAAGAATATGGTGTGTGCAAAGGTTAACGATAATAATTATTCAAGAAAAAAGACGGATCGGTATCGGCAGACATCCAAATTCTGGTATCGGAATTGGATCAGTTCGGATCAGATCATTCTGGTATTGGAACAGAAAGAAAGTGTATCAGTGCATCTCTCCTACTGTTCCTTGGTGGATCATCTACTGTAGCTGAAGGTGACTTGTACCAGAGTGGATGCTAACTACTGGCTGAATGAACCCTTACAGTAGTTGGCCTGTTACTGGGTGACAGGTGCTGCCTGTCAGATAGCCCTTCCCTGGCTGTTATTGACAAGCTCTTAAACCAGGTCCACTAACACACGCTCAAACTGCCTCTCAGGGCTAGTGGCAACCTCCTATGGCTTCGAGTTAGTTAAGGTGTGTTAAAAGTAGCCAAGAGGGTCCTCTTTGTGAAGGGATCACACTCAATCAATGCCAGGGTCGATGTCATGGCGCAGTAGTCTCTCTATAACGTGAGGGTGTTTTGAGTTGCTGCTAAGTAGCATTTATGTACATTTGTACATTCATTCACCATTGGACCAAATTACTACTTTGTCAAATTGGTCTGTATAATTGCCTGACGAATTATAATTGCCTGACGAATTAGCCATGAAATAATTTGAGCGAAGCAGACGCGAATCTGAAAATATTTGTATTAATATTTTTGATTAATATTTTTTAAGACGGAATCAGTCAAGGCAGCACTTCCCTCACTGACCAATCCCTTAATGAATTTTCCCACTGCTGGTTAAAACCCTATTCGAGTGTTTGCCAGAATAGCTCATTGGAGTTAAATGGTAGCTGGCAAGAACTTGCTGGCAAGAATTTGATGAATGAAGCTTCATATCTGACCATTTATTTGCACGGCAGTCCATTAGCAGTGCTGCTCCCCATCTCATCACCATGCTGGGGTGCGAGAGTGTATGTTGTGGGGGGGGGGGGGAGATGATTCACCCAGCAGCCCCCTGTGGAGCCCCGGAACCTGCCCTCTGCGCAGCCTGCAGTTACCATGGCTACCAGCAGACCAATCCCCTCCTTGCTCCCGTGGACCACACTACGGAGCAGATGAGAGGTGCCCAGCGTAGCTCCCGGGGCTAAGAGATAATCCCTAGCACACACACACTCACACACACACACACACAAGCAGATTTAAGTTGATTAGGTAAGGGCAGGCGTATCTGAGTGGGCACAGGCAGACTAAGGTCTGTTAAACACAGCTCTGGCTCTCTCGGGGGGGGGGGGGGTCCCAGTGCGATCCCCTGCGTGCCTCAGCCTCCCACTAATGAGATGTGTGACGCTGGTTACATCACAGGCTGCTGTGCCCGTGACGCCCCGCCCAGTGACCAAGCCTGAATGAGCACGCCTAGCCAGTGCGCGCGAGGGAGTTTGACCGCGTGCTAGACTCTGCGCCTCAGCCTTCTCCTCTGCTTGCGCTCCTCTCCTCCTGACTGTCAAACCAGAGAAACTCCCACCTGCTTCACCATGGCTCACAGATGCTGGCACTAGTGAGTACTGTATCAGTGTTCGGGGGAGGGGGGTTCTGGTACTGTATGGGCTGGGCTGGGGGAAGAGAGAGAGGGGGGGGGGGGGGGCAGAGGGATGAAAACTCTCAGTCAGGTGAAAAGGTCCGTCGGCAGATTGGGCAGAGTGTGTGACGTGCGCTCGCTGTGTGTGGGAGTTCAGCCGTTAACACACACCCCCGCCCCCGGGGACGCAGGGGCGCCTCATCCTCGCCTCTCCTATCGCAAAACGTATGTTTCATTCACGGAGTTGCGTGTATATTTGACGATATTGTACTGTTGTAAAACTTTTGCCAAGCCCGTTTGGGAAGAGAATCACAGTGCTCTTCGCAGGCGGAGAGGAAAGGTGGACAGTGTTTGTGTAGCAGCGACGGCGTCACACCGTGACACTATTTTTAGAAGCGGTGCGAGTGCGTGTTTTCCATGGATAATGGATTTCCTGCTTCCTACAGTAGACATGTGGTTGACTTCCTCCCTCTCTCTCTGAGCTGAGGTTTACCACTGGCCGTAGGGTCGAGTCACCTCAGACAGACCCGCCTGGTTATGTTTCACATCAGCCAGCACCTTGATTTCCACTATCTCTTTATTTAAGTGGACATCAGGCGAGTCATATAAAAGGCTGCCGAGTGATTCGCTGCCTCAGCTGTTCTCTGCGCGGGGAGAGGGAGCGTCTCTGCTGAGGGCTCACCCCACACCCCACGCCTTCCTCTGTTCTGAGCAGAGCAGGGAACACCCACGCTCACCGAACGGAACGGGATTGGCCCGGTGCCCGGAGCATGACCCTGATTCACGGTCACCATCACAGTAGACCCTGTATATCCTACCGCCGCTGTCCCAGGACTAACCACTACCTCCCCCAGGGCTCCTCATAGCTGCTCCGCTAGTAGCTGGCCTGACGGGATGCACCACACCTCGCTGGTTGTTTGGTTTATTTGCAGTATTCCTTCTGGGGAGGGAGGGAGGGAGGGAGGGAGGGAGAGCAGTGTTCGGGTCAGTCGAGGCCTAGAGAGCTGAGAGGTACTCAACACCCACTTCACACTGCACACTGCCACCTGGTGAAACTGTTACTATACACGGAGGTCACACACAGCGCAAGGCCTGTTCCCCTACTTCTGCCAGTGAGTAGCTATGGCCTTCCTCCCACACCCCCTGCTCCACTCAACTGCCCCACACACATGCACACACACATCATGCGGTTCAGCTGTCTGGAGCACTTTAATTTAATTTATGGGCTATTTGAATGCTAATGCAAATGAGTTGTGATACTCTCAACATTTTATGGCTAGATGATGGCAGTTCTACAGTACAATGCTGTAATTCATCCACATGCTTAAAACGTGTTCCCCTTCCCATGCTTATGAATCACATTGCCACATCGGAGACATAATTGTGTGTTCAAAGGGATAAGACGATTAATACATTTTTGTTAAACGGTTCATTTCAAATGAGTGTTTAACTCTTTGATTTAAGTGGGTGTTAATTATTGAACGACTGTGCCGCCTCATGTTGATGATATGTGGTCGTTTGACCGTGTATGGGTGTGTGTGTGTGTGTGGGTGTGTGTGTATGAGTGTGCGTTTGTATGTATGTGTGTGTGTGTGTGTGTACCGGCCTCATTTTCATTCAGGGTTAGTTTCTTGAAAGCTTGGCTTGGCTGTGCCCAGAATTGAGCACTGTGCATGTGTATGGTACAGAATAAAACAGACTTATTTGTTTAGTAAGAACATAAATCAATGTAAATGCACTCACCAAGAACCCATTGTTTTCCTCTCTACTGCATATTACAGACAAATCAGTACAGCGATTCCCTCCAGCTTGTCTATAATTCAACAGGTCACTGAAATATTTAAAAACCCTTGACAGTTAAGGTTTAATGTATTGCTCACTTGTTGGACTGCACAGCTTGCCTTTGACAGTGTTTTATCTTGAAAGGTGACTCAGGAAGTCTTGCCAGATGGCTTATTTGAAACATTTTGTTAAGTCGTGAATCTCACTGCCTCGACAAGGTATATACTCATGGCTCTATAGATAATGTTAACTTCCATTGAACCATGAAAATATATACAAGCTGGTTCAGTTAAATGGACTTGAAAGAAACACAAATCACCTATGAATATTACAAGAATGTATGTTCTAACCTTGATGTGTTGCAGGGTAATTGTCCCCCTTCTCCCTGTTTAGTAAGCCATTGCCGTCTAATTGATCACTGTAGAGATATACCGGCGTGGTGGTTCACACGGTGGGCACGGCCATGTTCCTCATGAGAGGCCAATTCCGCTCGTTAATCGTCAGTAAACATGTAGTCTCGCATAGCCAGACCTATCTCCACACTTCGTTTACGCTGTGCCAGCGCCGAAGACAGGTCTGGCTGGACATATTACCATTCTGCAATAGGGGGGGAAAAAACGCAGTATTTCTTTAAACCAGTTACAGTCTTCTTGGGCGGAGCCAGCCCTGGACGCAGTGACGGTGCTCTTGCAAAATAGTCTTGATCAAATCTGATTGGTGCCGAGAGAATCTCTCGGGCCGAATCAGATTAATTTGCGTTGCCAGTCTCGCCACTGATTGGGACAATAAATGACAAGGTTTATTGCCAAAACCTACATCCGTTGAGTCAGACCAGTAAACATGTGACCTTAAAGGAGTAGTAATGGGAAAATGCATGTTTAGCCCTGTTTTAAGGTTACTTGAGTTTCTTGTCTTTGAAATTGAGAGTTTAACATGTATTTTGAATGATTTTTCAAGGTGCCCACCCACATCCATTGTATGACCAAAACGGTGGTAGAGCAATTATCAGACTTTCTCAAAAGTGCTAGTTTTGTCAACGTTTTGATCTGAACCATTGTATATCATAAGTAACCTTAAAACAGGGCTAAACATGCATTTTCCCTTTACTACTCCTTTAAGTGCCACTTTCGATGATTAAGAGCAGGGCCGTTGCTAGGAATTCTGGGCCCCCTTAAAGAATATTGGTGTGGGCCCCTACCCCTCCAACTTTTCGTCACCACTTTTTTCTACCCCTTTTTTTTTATGTATAATTTTGTTTGTTTATTTTTCTGTTTCTCTATGTTCTTTTTCCAATGAACCTCTCCATAGACATTTACTTGTGTACTTCCTGTGCTTGGACTGTCTCTGTCTGTAAGATTCAAGATTCAAGTTTATTTAACCATTTCGACAATACAGTTGATAGGAATGTTTTTTGTGTGTGTATATACCATATACAGACAACTATATACCACAAACAGACATCAATACATAACAAAAAACAACACATAATGCAGTTCAATTTTCAAGTATAATCAGTCCATAAAGTGCTTGGCGCAGTAGGCACAAGCCAGAGTGCAGACAGTGCATAGTGCAAAAAACAATGACAGTCCCTATTGTAGGGGGATATTCCGTATTGCAGGTGGGGCAGATTCATGACTGGAACTACTATGAGCTTCTTCACTCCCTTCACTCTCTGTTTCTAACTGGCTAGGACCTGGCTCTGTAGACAGTAAGAACAGAACAGTGTCTTCTTAAAACTTGGAAGAAATCTATGTAGCACTGTAGAGTTTACAGGAAGCTAGCTAGGCGGCTGGCTACTAAACGCCTCTCTTATTTCAAGAGCAAATACCCTCTCTAAAATAATAAAAAATGAACTGAAATCAACTCTATATGAATTTCTATGAAGTAAATACACTATTTATTTATTAACCATTCATTTATTTATGTAATGTAACTGTTTCATATGTAATCTTAACCTGGATCACATCTACATGTTGCTATTCAGTACAGTAGTTCAGTAATAAGTTTAGCTAGCCAACCAGTGTCTACCTCACTCACTCACCTAAAGCATCTTCTGGGGGCTGGGGGTGGGTGTCTAGGTCAGATGAGGCCACAGCTGATTCTGTGAGTAGCAGGACATAAAGGTTTTGAAAAGAAATCAACTCTATATTAATTTCTATTAATTAACTTAACACTATTTTTTTTTTTTTTTTTTTTTTATTAACCATGAATTTCTTTATGTAATGTAACTTTCATACTTAGGCTATCTTAACCTGGGTTAACTGATCTACATTTTGCTATTCATAGCAGTACAGTCACTCCCCATCTAAAGCATCCTCTGGGGGCTGGGAGTGGGTGTCTAGATCAGAGGGGGCCACAGCTGATTCTGTGAGTAGCAGCACAGACAGGTTTTAAAAAGTCTGTAGGCTGGCTCACATTCACTACGCTACGATCGGCGTCCATCATATTCGAAGTCATCTTCTATATCCTCAAAATCTGATAAATATTCAGCCATATTGCACACAATATTCCAGGCATCGTAGCGTAGAGAATGTGAGCCGCAAGTGTAGCCTACAGACGGAGAATAGCCAGTCTGCGCGCTGTGCGCATGCGTGCTGGAACAAGTGGGGAAGCTATATTTCGTTTCTAAAGACGTTTCTAAAGATCATATTACAGAGGCATGTGAAAACCACAACAAGCTCTCGCTCTATGTAAGCACAACTAGCAATTCATAAAAACTGATTGTTGAAAACAACCGTTTTGCGGCAGAAAATAGATTTTTTAGAAGCTGCATTCTCAGTGCCCCATCCGCCGCCATTACATGGATATACTTGGCTCACGCTGGATTTTAAATTTCTTCTACAGGCCTCCGAATTACACCAAAGTTATCTCGGTGAGTCAAACATCATATAATATGCTGTAAATAAGGTCCAGGTTGTCAAAAACTAACATTATCCTTTAATGTGGAAAGAGGTGAGATTTGCCAGCATGAACCATGGCATGGACCAAACCATTTAAGAAGGGGGATATTGCTCAGGAAATAAAACGTTTTTCATCTGTATTGCATTGTTTGTGGCTTAATTTTAATTCTGATGAAGCATTAGTGTGACTGATCTACATGCAGAATAATTTCGTAATAGAAAGAGGGACCTCTTGTTTTTTTGTGGGCCCTGCTTGCTTGTAGGCCCTTATAATCATCATCACCTTTCACCGCTAAACAACGGCGTTGATTAAGAGTAACGTTACACAAGTGTTGTCATCATGCGTAAACAAGCCCTTAATGGCGCCGGAGGTCTCTGATCACCCTTCCACCACCACTGTTTGTGTTTACCTGATTTCATTCTAAATCAGGGGCGCCGCGTGCGTCCCGGGAGCGTGAAACAATGATCAAAGACTTGGCCGCCCCTAATCTGCATGTAGAGACGTGCGCCCACACACACACACACACACACACACACACACACACAGACACACACACAGAGACAGGCAGAGCATAGTCAACATAAAAAAACATTATTTGGACAGCACATCAGCAGTTTCAAGCCTGTCATGTCTGGCTAGGCAGTTGGCCCGCAGCTGCCCCCCGCCCCCTCACCATGAAGAGATTAATGTGATGGGCTTTGTAGTTTATACCAGCCTGCACTACCAACACAGCTCTGCTGCAGCCTTCTGTATTAGAATGCATGGTCCTCTTCTCCTATAGAAACCCCCTGACCCACCCCCCTAATCCACTTGCATCAGGTCTTATTTCATGCTTAATTAAATGGGTTTGGCTTTGAGGGCATGTTCCCTAGGCTGGCTCCCTGATGCTCATACATGTCATGTGTGTGAAACGATTACACACAGACAGAGAGATGTCGGGACATGGCTGGGAACCACGGGTGCTCCGCCGTAGGGGCCTCAGCTCCCATACCCTCTCCATCCGTAAACTAGGGCTGGGTTAAAAAAAATCGATTAATCGATTCTGAACCGATTCTGTATCAAATGATTCAAATCGATCTTTTATTTAATGAATGAATGAATAAATGAAGGAATGAATAGTTCATTAATTCATTCAGTGATTCATTCATTAATTTTTGGAAATCAGTATCGATACCCAGCCCTAGTATTGATGTGTTGCATAACTTGGCAGTCATGTAATTAAGGTTAAGCAAAAAAAAACAGTTTACACTAACCGAATCGATATTGAATCGAATCGAATTGAATCGTGATAATTGATTCTGAACCTTGTGAATCGGAAACTAATCGATTCTTGAAATTCGAATCGATACCCAGCCCTACCGTAAACTGAGGTCTGAAAACCCGGGACACTCGAAGAGAGACGGCGTGGCTGTTGAGCGACGCTGAACAAGACGTGGTTGGATCTTTTCAGGTGTTACATGCTGGATGAAGGAGACCCATTGCTGTCGTGGAACCAGTGGTGTGGTGGAGGGTATATGGAGTATACCCACTTCTTTATCCATGGACCCACCAGTATATCCACTTTTTTATCCATGGACCCACCAGTATACCCACTTTTTTATCCATGGACCCACCAGTATACCCACTCCTTTTCCATGGACCCACTAGTATACCCATTTCTTTATCCATGGACCCACCAGTATACCCATTTCTTTATCCATGGACC
This sequence comes from Borostomias antarcticus, assembly GCF_949987555.1. NCBI lineage: Eukaryota > Metazoa > Chordata > Actinopteri > Stomiiformes > Stomiidae > Borostomias > Borostomias antarcticus. Next base: position 7,749,216 of record NC_140240.1, read on the forward strand.
CACCAGTATACCCACTTCGTTATCCATGGACCCACCAGTATACTCACTTCTTTAGACACTGCTAATGTAAAAACCAACATTTCTGCTGCAATATACCCACTTCTTTAGTCAGAGTATACCCACTTCTGTACTCACCACTACACCCCTGTGAACTCTCTGAAATGACACATGGCAAACCAAGTTGGTTGGAACTAGAAGAGACACCCTTATTGCAGTACAATCTTCAATTTATTCTGGGATGAGAATAAAACCGTTGACGCTTGGGTCACGATGGCCTTCATTTAGAAATGCCACAATGGTTTCATGCTGATCCCGGAATAAATTGATGATTATTTTTATACTGTGAGAGTGACGATGTGCAAGGGAGCACATCTTCTCCGGCTGGTCGCGCACCAAAGCTCCATCCCGTCAGCGCTGAGATGAATGACCGTATCACGTGTGGGGTGGGTGTGGGGGAGCGGGTGGTGTTGGTTAATTTGAAGTAGAGAAAGAAAAGTGCTTCGGGACTGTAACTGTATGATGATAACCCCCCCCCCACACACACACACACACACACACACACTCAGATTTGGTGGTCCACCCCCCGAGGCTCCTGATAGTGGAACATATTAAACACTCAGAGTGGATGAGGGCCCCCAGGACCCCGTGCCCCCGCCCTGCGCTGATGGCGTGGCGCTCGGCGAGGAAGCACAGTAACAGTATATAAGGCCGCCTCGCTCTGCACTTTTTCTCTGGCCGGGGTCCCATGGGTTATTGAACTCATAGACGTGACTGATGCAGTGCTCGCCTCCATTCCCATAGATCAGGCCTGCTAGCTAAAGCCACTACGCTTTCATGCGTAATTACAGTAGTTATTCTCATACGGAGAATACTGTACAACATCACTTTGCCATTAAAAATGACTGCAGTGTTCTTCACAGCGCTTGTTACGGCTCTCTGTGTGGCCCAGCACATTACGCCTCTGTAGAGCTTCTTTGACTCACTGCTGGACCTAGAGTGATATCGTCTTTTTATACTTGTTTTGAAGTGCTGGATCTTGCTGAGGCCAGCAGCAGCCAAAAGATCAGTGCTTCAGCAGCATGAGCTCAATGACATTTGATTGACCTTTTATCTTGTTGTGGTGTTATCTAATCTCTGGACTACTTCAAAGTAGGGATCAGGCCCTGAGCCCCCTATATACAGTATTATCCGCTGTGCTGGGGAATAGAAAACACATTACAGCATGCTATTACTTCATCTTCAATGTTACACCGTGTGAGGGCTGTCATCTTCCCATCGCTGACAATGCAACCACAGTCAAACTGAATCACAGATGCTGATTCATTTTCATATTCGTAAGAGGAAGTCTTATCTGTGTGAGTGTGTGTGCGCACGTAGGACTTCTGTCATCATCCCAGCATTACTGCTAATGTTTGTAAAACCCCTGTGATGACAAAATCCCTTTCATCTGTGATTCAAATAATTACCCTCGGACATAATCCACAGCTGCTTTTAAAGCCCTTTAAGAAGGCTCCGGTGGAGCGTTTAACGTGTGGTGTGTGCAGATGAAGTTGATGTCTCTCTACGAAGCCCAGAGGCGTTGATCAGTGAGGTCACACCCCTGTTGTGAGGGTGAACAGTACATCGGCCTGCAGGGCAGAATCCACTAGAGGGAGCACAGCTCTAAGGCATGTCCAATAGGAGCCCTGTGTGACCATAGGGCCTGAAGGCCAGGGTGAACACCAGAGATGAAGAGCATCTGGGAGAGATCCGGGGACCCCCTCCAACTCTACTGGGGCTGGAGGTGTGAGGGGAGGGTAGTAGAGACGAGGGTAGAAAACGAGTGCATTTTTAGAATGGAGTCGAGATCGATTTTGTCGATTTCCATCAATGAATAGTGCATACAGAGCTGGCTGAACTGTGCATGACTTAACTGCTATTGTTGAGGAAGAGAGCTGACTGAGTGGCTCACAGATTTGTTGTGGCCAGAGGAGTTGGCTGCAGTCGAGCGTTGTTTAAGCCGTGAGGGAGACGGGAGCAGTTAAAAGCAGGTAAAAGAGTGATGAGACAAAGAGCTTCGCAGCTCTCTTTGAGAGGGCTGTTTCCACAAACCTGCAACAGCTCAAAGAAGACACGATACGACAGTGGGATGAGGCCGTCCTTGGGACACGCCATTGTCTCTCTCCACTCAGATGATAATGTCAGCAATTCCCTTGCCCGTCTTTGTACCAATATGCCATTAAATTACTCCACTTAACTTACTCCACTTAGGCTATGCGCTTTTGTTACAGAGAAAATTGGATGTTCAATGAGTCATGCAGCGTACCCTCCTGTGTGTGTGCCTAACGCTCCCCGGCAGTGTGAAGTAGAGCCATTAGAACGGCAGACCAGCCCAGATCCCGCCGGTCATCCCAGCCCAAGGGGTCAGCGCTGGCCATGGGACCCCGGCGCCGCGCGGGGTCGCGAGCTGTTAGAGCGCTGCGACAACCGCAGCTGAGGCTGCAACGCCCCTCCCTCCCCCAGGCAGGCAGATCACTCAGCGTCTGATGTGAGCCAAGCGAGGGCACGCGAAGCCGCCTGTCATCGCTTCAGCCCAGGCCTCAGCTGGCCGCACGTGGCCTCACAATAGCTGCAATTACATAGGCGGGCGAGGCTACACGCCCCCCCCCCCCAGACGGCAGGTAGGGGGCTCTGGGGGGCACTTAGGACAGGCCTGGGGTGTCGGAGGGAAGGTTCAGGCCCATTCTATTTAACCAGCTATTTCCTGGCCGTCCGCTGCGGAGTTGATGATAACGCCAGCTCGGCTTGTTTATCACTGAGCAGCATCGCCGTGGGGGTGGACCCCACTCTCTGCGGGGAGTTAATAGAGCGTCCAGCTACAGTGGGGCGGAAACACCGCTATCTGCCATAGAGCACAATGTGGAGAGACCCAGAGAGAGCCCAGTAATTGACTCGGGACAGAGGGGGAGAAAGAGGGAGGAGAAGGGGTCACCCTCAGAGCTACGGCTTGCCCTGGGCTCTCCCACCGTGTCTCATTCAGACCCGTCTGTCCCTAAAAACTCGGCATCGACCTGGCAGGAAAACGGGAGACATATTGGATCATACCCATGGGGCCCATTGTTAGGATCCACAGTGTTTTTGAGCGTGTTACTTCAGCTGGCCTGTACTTAGAGTGCCAGTCTGCAATCATAAACGCTATGTTGACTGCATGTAGGTCAGGGATAGATGTTATGATGAGGATCGACCGGGTTACATAACATGTCACGATTCCTGTATCAGCAGAATCCTACTCCAGGGGGATGATGATGTGTTTGTGCAGCTGGAGGAATACAAACAGGCGAGATGTTTTTGTTCAAAGCGCAGTGTGCAGTAAAAACCACACAGCAATCTCTTACGCACATGTCTAGTGGGCTTCATTGGAGTAGTGTGAGAACAGGACATTTCTAATGTGATCATGTGTAGCCTACAGTATAAAATCAAATCAAATCAAACTTTATTTGTATAGCACATTTCATACATAGAGGCAACACAATGCGCTTTGCAGAGAGCAATGGGGGGGGGGGGGTCATAGGCTACATTACATTACAGTCATTTAGCAGACGCTTTTATCCAAAGCAACTAACAATAATTGCATTTAACGTAGGAAAAGCTAATGTACTACTCCTTGCCAGAACTCACAAGTGCATCTTCTTTTTAAAACAAGTGACTAAGAGCATAATCTAGTGCTAGGTCCCACCACTACATATTCCAGAGGGAAGCAAAAAAACAGTTTCACCCGGAGACCAGAAAAGTGATACTGTATCTATTTTCAATCTGATCCAGTTCAGTTATTGCATACAGTTTGCGATGACTGCCTAAGGACGCCTTAAACGTTTTCACCACAAACATTTTCCGGACGCGGAAAAAACGGATGCGAGTAACAATGGACATGGATCAAGAAGAACAGTTTCAAACGATTTCTCAGTTCAGGAGCGCCTCATAACTAGCAGTTATCAACGCTGCCTTTTTATACCTGCCTTGAGTATCTGTCGACCAGCTCTCATCTCGTATTGACAACAGTAAATAGCTGTGTCTGGGTGCTTTCATCTCTGAAATCTTTAAGCAGCGATCACACATCCCTCTGAAGTGCCTCTGAAGCAGTGTGTAGTGTAGCCAGCTTGTTTGTGTGTATCTCCAGGCCAGGCTGGATACCCTTTGCTCAGACACGGAGAGAGCATGACGACTATACTGAATGCCTCCTGTCATGTTTCGCTGAGAGGGTTTCGGCCTGACAGTCATAGGTTGGTTCTGGGGAGGGGGGGCTTCCCCTCGTTACAAGCGTTGTCATCCCGGTCTCATGTCCGGTGAATCAGCGGCACAAGCTCTAAGATCATCTCAGTGAAACGTTTGCGTCCGATCACTCTGAGCCCCTGGCCTTCCACTTCCTAGCCCCCTGCTCCCTGCACCGTAGCCAGGTGGTGACTGCGCTCATTAACATCCCACCCCCACCCCCACCCACCTCGTTTACTGGAAGGTCACAGCTGGGTACTTCAGGAGCTGCAGCTGGGGGCACTGTCACAGCACTGGCCGGTCAGAGCAGAAGCGCTAGCTCTCCTCTGGTTTGAAATGTTGGATCTCTAGTGGCAGTTTGACTTTATTCTCTGATGTGGCCAAGCGTACACATCCCGGGAGGACTCTGTCCAATATTCGCGTTGTTTTGTTTGGAGGGATGAGCTTAATAATGGTCTCTGATAAGATTACTAATTACTTACTAATCTACCAGTTTAGGGTTGAGCGTTTACTGTGAGTGCTACAATGGGCTGTTCGTCTCCTGATGGGGGGTCAAACACTAGGAAAGCCTACTTAATAGGGACAGACCTTGGGAGGGGTAGGGGCCCCTTTGTCCCTCTGACTCTATTAAACCCCATTCATCTCTTCATATTTCCATTTCAGCAATTCCAATCTTCCTGTGGCGTGCCAGAGAGGTGTACCCTGGGTAAAGAGGTGATCGCGCATTGACAATGTGTCAGAACCCCAGTCTAGGAGAGCAGATGATGAATGCTGTCCCATTGGGCAGCTCCGTCTGTTCATTAGTCCAGGGCCCAGCCCCCCTGAATAGGTGCCCCCCTCAGATAGTCCCAGAGACAAAGGAAAATGTTTACAGCTCTCCTTAATAAGGCTAAAGGAACATGTGTGGCCATGTCATGCTCTTCTATTTTATAGCCCCCAAGCAAATATCAGATAGTGAAATTTAACTGCTTCCTCCGATATCGACAAAGTGTGAGTGGGTTTAAAGCAATCTAACTGTTATCTGTTCGTTTTTGACAATAAATTACCTTTTATAGGAGAAATCCAGTAGTGATTGGTGGAGAAGCAGCACACTAGGACCAAGCATGTCCACTGGCATCCCATCATAAATAATGGGTAATGGCAGAGGCAGACGATTAATTGGAAAATATTAATCTGATCCCATGGATGGAATTCTAATTACTGTTAGAGATTTTACATTATTTTGCATTGATTAGATAGGCTGTAATTACTGATTAATGCTGAAAAAATTGACTGCATTCAGAAAGTGCAAATCTTGTTAGATTTACAGTGAGAAAATTGAATGTTATGCAATTGATAATACATGAATCTAATGAAAGGAAGACACATTACTGGGAGCTATTTTCCATGCTGTATATTTTACCTGCAGCTTCTGCTCTTAATGATCTCTCTCTCTCTCTCTCTCTCTCTCTCTCTCTCTCTCTCTCTCTATGCCAGTGAGGGTGGCATGGCCAGGCTGTGGGTCAACAGGAAGGGTCTGTGGTGGATCGTGGGAGAGGGCAGGGCAGTCCAGACAACACAAATGTTAAACATTCTACCCACATCAGCATCTCTCTCTCTCTCTCTCTCTCTCTCTCTCTCACTGGAATACACAATACTGGTAACTGGCCCAAGGAGTGTCCAATCCTGTCAGCTGAAGGATTTCTGCGAGTGTCTTGCAAGCCTGTTGACCCCCTGCCGGGACTAAATTGACCCCGTGCCAGGCCTATGCATCAGGGAAAAAATGTTACATGTTAATTTTTATTTTTTGTTTATTACTATTGTTTTTTTGTTTTTTACATAGTCTCGTTTCAAACAGTCTTGTTTCATGTCTCTGTCTGATAACCTACTGTACTCCATCAGTAGTTCTGTGTGTTAATTAATGCAATCTGTGCACGCAATCCTGCTTTGTTTGTATACAAACGGCTGATTTAGCTCTCTGAATGCTGAGATAAACAGCTGACGGTGGAGTGTGTGTTCTCCTCTGGGCCCTGGGCCTCGTTCAGGAGATGAATCCATCAGGTTATGTTAATGCGAGGAGCTCTTGGAATAGATTTTGTGTGCACTCGAGCTGATTAGCTTACACTGAAATTCAGACTGGGCGGGTCACCCCACACCACGACCCTGGCACTCATCTCTCTCTCTCTCTCTCTCTCTCTCTCTCTCTCTCTCTCTCACTCCTTCATGTTATGCCTCTGTCTTCCAGACCCGCCATCAGCAATAGTCAAGGTCCCATTTGTAATATTTATGGATTTTATTTTGGGTAGCCCTGGCAACCAGCTTGGGCATGGTTGTCTGTGAGTGTGTGTGTGTGTGTGTGTTTCCATGGCGGTGTGTGTGTTTGTGTGCGGTGGTGTGTGTGTGGGGTGGGGTGATGGGCTGGGGTTGATGGGGGAGTGGATGTGTGAGGCTGGCCTCTCTCCCTGCTGTGCAGCATGTGCTGCTGGTGATTAGCTCCTCGCTAGGCGGCCCTGGCTGGCAAAGGCTGCGCGGCATCTGATAAAACATAATTGATACAGCCGTGGTGGGAGGCCTTTGTGTGCTTTGTCGTCCCAGCGAGATGAGGCTGGACCGTGTCATTCTGGCTGATTAGACAATGGAGGAGGCAGCTGTAACTAAGCTCTGAGGAGCACGGACGCCGGACTGGACCGGGCGAGCTGAGAGAGAGGGAGTCTGGCGGAGAAGGAGGAGAGAGAGGAGGCCGAGCCTGGACAGAAGAAGACAGTGAGGTCTGCGGGGGAGGTGCAGGGTTAGGTTTGGTCCTCTCTAAGCCTCCAGCTCTCTCTCTCACACACACACACACACACACACACACACACACACGCACACACACAGTGCCTGGAGGAGCTGAGCAGCAGAGCAGCCCGCTGCCTGGCCCGCGGCTAGCGTGTGACATCTCTGTCAGAGCTGAGCCGTGACAGGGAGAGAGGACACCCAGAGCTCTGAAGGGCCCGGTCAGCGCTCTGCTCCGGAGAGCTCCACGCCAGCGTCCACGTCCAGCAGCAGGGCAGCGGTCCTCTGCTCGGGGTCCTCCATGAGGCTGACAGGCAGCTGCTGACATGGAGGCGTGACATGCGCGTTTAACCCTCTGCACATCCTAAAACAAAGCAACGGGGATCCAGAACCCGCTAGTGTTCCCGTGAACGCCTTGTCTCAAGACGGACCATCGTTTCGGTATGGCGTATTAACGCACGCTCTTTGGACCGACACAATGCTGAAGTTCAAAACCTTTTGTTTGGATTACTGGCAGTTTCTCTGTCTACAGCCTTTGAATGGCTTTTACAGAAGGTAAGGTCAAAGAACTGTTGTTCTACTTGACAGTATTATAACAATGTACATTTGTATGACATAATTCCATCCCAACTCTTGTACGCATGTCATATCTGCACAGTGTCTATTTATCTTCTGAGATACAGTAGTCCAGATATTTCCGTATGGATCATTTAATTAATGCTGTACAGTGGTTTTGTGTCTGGAATGTGTGCAGACAGAGCACCATGGCACAGACTGACATTTGGCACAGTCCCTTAATGAATGAACAGCTCCATAGGCATACTTTGTTGTAACTCTGTGGGACTTTGACACGGTTTCACTTTTCCGTAACATGACTCGATTACTCTGTGATTGAGTTATCAGTTAGTGCTCCTCACTACTGTCCGAGGCCCACCAGTCCCAGTCCACAACCTCATAGTAGCGGGGGCTGAGAGTGGGGGGGGGGGGGGGGTGCGGGCTGACGGGGGGGCAGGGGTGATGTGTCGGCAGGGTCAACCCATCTGAATGTAGGGGTTTCATTGTGTTAGCGTGACCTGACGAGCTCCGCCACAGCCTGCTTTATCCTCTCCATTGTGGTTGGTTTCACACCCCAGGCAAGGGGACTGAGGAAACACGTGGGCTCTGTCTAGGACCCGTTCTCTCTAGACTCTCTGCACTGAGAGAACATTAGGCTCTGTCTATGACCCTCTCTACACTCTATCAACCTTATCTTAGTCCTTCATATAGGCTGTGGGCCATCCAGTCCATCTCTATTTTGTTCTCTCTGCAAAGCTGTGATACAGTTCTGATTGTTTTTTTCTTTTGGGAGGGTGGTTTCTGAGACAATAGATTGAAGACTATTCAAAAATCTGGCCTCCTCTCTCTCTCTGGTCTCTGAGCTGTCTCATTTTCTCCTTAATGGGAGAGATCGGTGGTAAAGTGAGATAGCCATCACTGTGGTTCACATCTGTTAATGGGAAATGGACTGTCTGATGTGAGGGTGCATCTCTGCCTGTGCATTGTCTTCACACCTCAAGGCTTTGTTGTTTATGAGTCCCCCCTCCTCCCCAATCCCTTCGTCCTCATACCCAGTCTCCCTAGGGAGCCATAGGAGCCCTCTCTCCTCACACCGCTGGTTCACGCATGTGTTTCATTTACCACACTGCGGGTTCCCTATGAAATCCGCCCTCTGTGAACATTTGGTGACCTAACTCTTTTTTGTGTTTGTTTTTGTATATTTCGATCGTATTGAATTATGCATTTGATGTGGTTTCGGGCTTGTCTTGTGGTGTGGCATCAAATGAAATCATGGAATGAAATCTTTAGTTGTGTTTTGCTCTGCGATAGGCCATGGAGAGGTCATGCCAGAAGGGGTCATGACTCATGTGGAAGACAATGCTTGTGCATTGAAGACACTTTTTTCTGACTGGCTGCAGTTACTGCCACTCTCATCTCACCATTAGCATTCACAGAGCACTTCAGAAGATTTTGCCGTTTTACTTTTCAGTCATAAAAAAACAACTGCATGATATAATTAAGATTAAGCTTGTTTTCACTTGATTTCAGCACGGCCATGATGCTACACATCTGCGGTCTGTCATATCTCGCGCTGTATTTCATCTGTTAAAGGAATTAGCTCTTGTGTTTCCAGCCAAAGATGACAGTATTTTTTTCATTTCATGTCAAGCCTTTATTTATACTCATAAAGCACAGAGGTTTCCCTCATTTACAGTGATGACGAGTTCACACAGAGACACACATATTAACAACAAATGCAATGTACAATAATAATAATAATAATAATAATAATAATCAGTTGCAGGTCGAAGTACAAAGGTCTAGAGTCATAGATTTAAACTTTGTGACTGAAGGAAGTACCTCAAGCTTTAAAGTCTGTTGTAAGGTATTCAAGTATAAGGAGCATCATGGAAAAAAGCAGCCCTTCTGAATTCAGAATGCACTGGAGGAACCCTGAAAACAAGCTGATCGTTTGATCAGGTCTGGTAGGTGCCAAGGCTCCAGTCCAACAGAGACAAGATGTATGATGGAAGTTAACCGATAATGGCTTTGAAAACAAACAGCTACCAGTGATAGTTACGCCTTAAAGAAATAGATGGCCAGTCTACCTTATCATAAACAACACAGTGGTGAGTGTCATATCTATCACCTGTAATAAATCTTAGGGAGGAGTGGTAGACAGAGTCTAAGGGTTTTCAAGGTAGTCACCGAAGCATCTCTATAGATTGTGTCACCATAGTCTAACACTATAGATTGTGTTACCATAGTCTAACACTATAGATTGTGTTACCATAGTCTAACACTATAGATTGTGTTAACATAGTCTAACACTATAGATTGTGTTACCATAGTCTAACACTATAGATTGTGTTACCATAGTCTAACACTATAGATTGTGTCACCAGTCTAAAAAAATAGCTTGACCAATTGCTGAACACAGGGAATCTAGAACGGTTTCTATACAGGAAGCGAATGTTCTGCCGCAGCTTAGAGGCTAGATTATCTAGGCCTACATGAAATGCAACAATGTGACATTGTGTCATTGTTGTGCGAGTAAAAGCCAGAGATGACAGCTCTGGTCATTCTTGTTGTGCGGGTAAGACGCTACGGTTGTCTGGCTGGGCTCTGAGGCAGCGAGTGGCGAAGCTCATCAATTGTTTGCTAACCCTCTTCATGTGCGGGTCACTGCCTCGCGCAAAAGCCGTCCAAACAACTGAAGTCATGAGATACGCTGCAGTCTCCCCGTCTCTGCAGCGTAATCTTTCACACTCACTGGCTCCATTTGACTCCCCATTGATTTCTTCCCAGCCCACTTTACTCCGAGCCAACCTGAGACACCCGTATATATTATGGTTAAGGCTGACAGGATGATGGCATCTAAAGACTCTGTTTCATGCACGTTTGCCCCTCTGCACAGATAAGGATAATGTCCACGCTCTAGAGAGTCCGTGAGATGAAAGCCCTCCTATCTGATATTAACAGATCGGGTCTCTGCCCCCTCTATTTCACACTTTAATGTGCGCTCCGTTAGGATTACTCTCCTGAAGCCAATGGAGCTCATGGGGCATGCTGCTATTGCTGGTGTTTTCCTGGCTCTCCCGGTGGGCGGAGCCCTGCTCGGCCACAGCCTGTCAGAAGTCTCCCGGCCAATCCCTAAGAGGGGCTGCTGGGATTCAGACCCACTCACCCAATAATGGGAGTGGCTTTCAATCGATATTTTAGGAGAAAATGCAGAAATGCATCAGCTTCTATCCGTAAAGAAATAAGAATTGTGTGAAATGCAATGTTGTGGTCAAAAGGCTTAGGCATATTTAATAAGATCCTAATTGCATTAATATGCAGCCCTCGCCATCCTGATCATGTGACCACGTTTTATTCCCTTTTGTTTTTTGCGAGGAGGTCTGGCTACCAGGCTAGCCCAGCACAGGCCTGTGAAACTGTTGGCTGCTCATGGGTGCCCCCCCCCCCCCCACACACACACACGTCTCTCTCTCTCTCTCACTCTCTCAGTATGGCTCCAACAGCTTCATTCACACTCATGACTGGAGGCTTGCTCAGCTCATTGTAGTGTAGTTAGTAGTGGGAGACATGCCTTATAGCGACCCATTTTATTCCAGCCATTCTGTCAGATTCTTCTTCTTCCTGACCTGAGATGTGACCCAATGTGTCAAAATTGACCCTGTGCTCTAAAGTGTGCATTTCAGTCCTATTCGATCTCTTGTGACTGAGAAGGACACACAATGATAGCAGACTGACTGACCCACTGTTAGTACCTTTTTTTCCCAGCTGGTTACAGTATGTCTTCCCCTTTCCACCTCTTATGTATCTTCTATATTCTATTTGAAATGTTTAGTTTTCTCTCTGTCTTTGAAATTGCTCAGTGGGGAGATGGCCCACATGTCACATGTAAGCCAGTTCTGTGGTCACAGACTTGAATGATATTTTCCACATTGCACTCTGTGGTGTCCCTGGCTGCCAAGTGGACATTGTAATGAGAGAAGTCATGGGGGTCTGAGTGTGTGCGTGTGTGTGTGTGCGTGTGTGTGCGTGTGCGTGTGTGTGTGTGTGTGTGCGCGCGCGCTGGCAGCTGCTGGGGGGGAAGGCCACAGAGTCTAACTGTGAGGGGGAAATAGACGTCTATTCTTAAATGTCTAAAATAACAAAGGCGCGCATCCGCTAGTACGGAGCCATGGCAGTGGCTTTGCATTAGCGAGTGTCAGCACGCTGATGTCAAGCTCCACCTGGTTCTGTAGTTCACTTCATCTGCCCCATGAAAAACATCTAGAGGCAGAGCACTTCCGAGCAGAAAACACAAAGCACTGACCGCAGTCTGAGCACAGACCTACTGCACTGAGCACAGACCTACTGCACTGAGCACAGACCTACTGCACTGAGCACAGACCTACTGCACTGAGCACAGACCTACTGCACTGAGCACAGACCTACTGCACTGAGCACAGACCTACTGCACTGAGCACAGACCTACTGCACTGAGCACAGACCTACTGCACTGTACAGAGCCCATGCTCTCACAGGTTACGCCGGGATTAACAGCCAAGGTAACGTGCAGCATACAGTGATCGATCCATACTGTGGTTTAGATTATCTGGCGAGCCTGGAATAAAACCAATGAGGGGCCGTGATGGATCACCAGAGGAATCCAGGGGATGTCAGCTAACATGATGTCAGTGTACAGCACAGTATATCACATCTAATGGCCTCCCACTGAAGCCACCTCACAGAACACAAGCATCCTCTTCCTCTCCGTCTTGCAGAGCCCCAGAGCAAGGGCACTGGCAGCCTTGATTGGCCTGTGGCCCCTCGTCGTATCGCAAGCTGCCTTCGCGGTCATGGGACATTCATCCATCCTGACCTTGCTGCAGGCAGGCCATTCACAATGAGCCCCAGCGAGTGGGTTATTACAGTGCCGGCCGGCGACGTCATTGTGTTTCCAGGCTGTTTGACCACATGGTGCATGTGCCGTCTGTGTGGAGTTGATAGTGCCAGCGACTGGTAGGACGCCCCCCCCCTCAGGGTCCTGTGGGACATCTGTGGCGCCTACAGGGGGATCTGGACAAATAACCAGAGAACACAGAGGGCTCCTGATCTACTGCAGACCGGAGCTCTGCTCACTCCAGGCACATCCTGCCTCCCTCCTTCTCTCCCTCCCTCCCTCCCTCCCTCCCTCCCTCCCTCCCTCCCTCTCTCCACACATCTCCGAGGAGGTCTCCGGTTCCGCCGTGTGGACCCGGCCCACCCTGGCAGAGAGACAGCGCTCAGAGGACGATGAGAGAGAGAGAGGGAGAGAGAGAGAGAAGAGAGACCTGCAGGCGGCTCAGCTGTTCACAGCTCCAGAGCCTGAAGGAGGCGGCGGCAGCGGCGACGGAAGCCCAGCACATCATCAATCACGCGCCACGCATTCCAGGCTTTGACGGGAACTTGGAGGTTCCACTCTGGAAATGCGTTCGTGAAATCGTTATAATCGTGTTTCATTTTCAGCGTCTTTGTTTTGAAATGGTTGAGTGGGTACTGTGGTTTAACTGTGCAGTGCAGTGTGTCCATGAGACAGACACCCACCCGTGAGACCCACCCACCCTCCTGACCCCAGAGTCCCGACCTCGTTGGGTACGCGGTTCCCGAATTCCCCTCGAGCTAGTGTTTCTCTCAACACTGCGAGGCAACATGATAAAACATTAAAGGGTCACCGTTTGATGATTATATTGTTTGAAGTTCTCCCCCCCCCAAGAAACTTCAAGGCCTCTCACTAGACCAGCACTATTCTTTGGCCAAAGGCAACATTTGATCATATTTTCTGCCAACACTCCTCCATCTCTCTCTATCACTTCCTTTCTCTCGTTTTGAAAGGCTCTGCTGGCAGTTTCTCCCTTCTTCCCTCTCCCCCTGTCTGGCCAGAAGCAGGATCTCACAGCCCAGGTCTGACAGCAGAGGCCAGGCGCTGGGCTGTTGTTCTGTGGAGGTAGAACGCTCTCAGACCCATGGTGAGCAGATCCACAGAGCAGATTCCATGATGCGTTAACCACAGCCTTTTCCAGAAAGACCGATTACGTCACGTGATGGGGCTGTGCCCCAGTCTGTGGATTTGGTTTAGTCCCCTGCCCGCCCACCCTGCCCTGCGTTCCATCGGGAGTGAGGCATGTCATCGTTGGCTAGAGACTGGGACAAGCAGGCCAGCCCTCCTCTAGCCTAGCGGATATCCTAGACAAGCCCGACCAGATGATTCAGGGTGTATTGTAGCCAGTAAGTGATATGCTCCAGAGGGAGGGTCTCTAGTGACCATGTGCTAGCCTTACAGGAGTAAACTGAGGAGGGATTTTCTCCCTGTGAAGTCCACTTAACAACTGGCCTTACTTGGTATTGCTGGATCAGACGAGCCCGGGCTCTCAGAGGGGAACAGTGTATTGGGGCAGGGAGTCCGGGAGAGAAAGAGAGAAACGAGAGAAGACTCCTGAAGGGAGATGACTGGCGTAACCCGAACCCCAAGACAGAGAGTTAGTCATTTTTCCTTCGAAGCCTAAAAAAAAGTGTGCGAGATGTTTTGTGGTCACGGGAAGAGAGAGGGAAGGAGTGGCATGGTCGGATGTTGGTAGAGGAGTGTGGACTGTCTTCTTCTCACACAATCTCTGATCCCCTCTGGCATACCTGTCCTTTTCACCTCTCAACCTCCCCGGAAAGAGCTTTTTTTTTTCACGATGACGTCTCAAGTCTCCAGCCCAGTGATGTCAGGGCCATGTGGAATCTAATGTGGAAGTACTGCATCTCAGTGCGGACGATAAGGTAGGAGATCCTGTTACAGCACTGCTGCTGGCAAAGAAAGACCTGAGACGGGGCTGGCCCATGCATGCTCAGCCAGGAGAACTCTTTTATACTGTTTGGACACATGCAGTAGAGATCTTTTAGCTGGAAGTTAGAAGCTCTCCCGTGGAAAACCAAATAGGCTCATCGTGTTTGAAAGTCAGGTTTTAGTCGTGAAAGTAAATTTACATTTCACTGTGTAATTGATTTTTTAAAAGATATCCTAAAGGTTAAAGCTTCTATATAAAGAAATGACCTATACGGAGACTAACATTTTGACAGTAAAGTTTGGTAGTTTTGGTTTGATAGTAAAGGTTTGACAGATAAGTGATTATATTCTAGATTACAAAGCCAATCACCTTCTTACAGATTGTCAGTTGGTTTGTTTTGCTGTACATATTTAGAACTTTTCACAACTTTATAGCTTCTGCTGCTACTGTTGAGCAGAAGCAGCACAGGGAGGTATGCAGTCTCTGGCGTATGACAGAGTTGTTGTCACAAGGAGAGGAGTTAGAGCATTAATGGTCCTGCCTGGTGCTCTCAGTACACCAAAGCTAAAATTAGTGGCTAGAGTGGCTAGAGCTGTCTTAGTCAGCACCAGCCAACCACAACCCACCGATTCAGAGGTCTGTAATCCAAGACTTCGGGACTTTGCCAGCCATGGTTTTAAAGTTTGTTATTTAATAGAGAATTGTTCCTCTCTCACACAGAGCCAAGTCAATGGTTTTATTGAATCCTGGTCTGGTACACTACACGGAACAGATCTCTGTAACGGGGCCCTTCAACATGTTTTCCATCCCCGTTTATTTCCCAGAGTTACTTGTTTTCCTCTCTAGTTGACGTTCCTCCTTGTATGTGAGACATTCTGTCCGATCACAGAGCCAGCAAACACACACACACATGACGAGTCACACCCATCCTCACACTCACATATTCCTTAACTCACAACGGTTGACTATCGGGCATGTATACAAATTCGGGCATATTCAAGGTTGAATATCAGAAGTTTGAGTTTGCTAAGTTTGTATATAGTGATCTTCAGAAACTACGAATATCAGTTGCTGCTATGTCTCGTAGCACTGTAAACACGTGACTCGTGTACTACAGTAGACTGTTAGTTGAAGAGCTCATTTGGGTCAGGCTCATAGCGGTCAGGGTCTGCTCCACACGTCTGAGCCCTTTGACAGTGTTTATTAGGACTGACGTTTGCCGCTTTGATAATCCTCTTCCCTCGCGGAGAAGGCAGCGTCTTTATGTTCTCCCTAGCCACAGTCTGCTCTCTCCTGCGGGACGGACATTCCTGAAGGCACTAGTCATACCTCCAAAGGTCTCGTATTTTCGCATGCAGGCCTCGCTCACGTTCTGCTTTGACCTGGCTTCTCCGTCTGTCTTTTCCGTCTCCATTAAAGCTTGGCTTCATTCCTGCTCAGTGTGTGTGTGAGCTCAGTGTGTGTGTTTTGTGTGTGTGCCTGTGTGTACCCCCCCCCCCCCCCTATCTTCTCTCTCCACATGCAACCCTTTAGGGCAGGTTAGGGGCAGCTGCTGGGAATTGCCAGCCTGCTTCACTGGAGCTATTTGTAATAAAACTTTAAAGGGTCTGCCTTTTGTGCCGAGCTGGGCACTGTTTTTGATATCGCTGTGAGAGAATATATTTTTCAATGGTTGTTTCTACAGCCTCCAGGCACTCTGAAAAGGCTGCAGTGAAACAGTAGAGCCCATGGGAACTTGATCCATATCCAACACAGGCCGAAGGAGCAGCTAGGGTATTATTAATTTACTCTGCGCTACACGGTGGAGCCAGCCCCCAGTGGAGGTGGCCTTTCCGTCTGCGTCCCGTCCTGCCCCGGGAGAGGAAGCGCACGTACACGACGACGCTGGCCCCTCCTCGCGCAGGACCTTAACGAGTCTCCCAGACCCGCCGGCGAGCTTCCTGCCGGCCAGCCAGACGGCCGGCAGAGCGGAGAGGAACAGGCTATGTTGTGCTGGTAGTGGACCTTCGGTGCGTCTTCCACACAGACCCCCCCCCCCCCCCCCCACACACACACACACACACACACACACACCCCGGCTGACGTCCTCTGCGCTTGGCAGGAGACCCAGGGACTGAACTGGCCTAGGAAGGTAAACCGACTCCTCAGCGGGAGGGCAGTCAGTTAGGTCTGGCTGTGACAGCTAACTTTGGTCTGTGGAGCTGTGAACGGCACATTCGTCTGCATTCTGCACGGTGGCCAGGCTGACCGGGACAAGACTTCCCTGCGCTGCGGCTGAAGACAGCGTCGCTAGTCTCAACAGGAACTGTGCTCCTGATCCCGCCTCAGACAGAGAGACAGAGAGTACTGTGTGTGTGTGTGTGTGTTTGTGTGTGTGTGTGTGTGTGTGAGAGAGAGAGAGAGAGAGAGAGAGAGCAATAGACTGGTCCCTGAGGTAGACTGGAGGTAGTGGATCTTTTCAGCACAGCACAAGTCAAACGGACAAAAGCAAACAGCAGAGCAGCGTGTGACAAGCCAATCAGACGGACCACCACCGACCACCAGTCTCTGGGTGAGTAAGGCTTTCTGTCTGTCTGACGCAGGGCTAGTCTGCGGGCCTGAACAGCGCTGTCATCTGGTCGGGGGGGGGGTTACGCTAGGAAGGTTCCTAGCCCCCAGGAATGGGGGTATATTTAGCCCCAACACACCAGTAGCTTCCAAAAATGCTCCTTTTGCTGGCTGGGAAAATATCACTGTGTTCTTTCTCTCTCTTGGTCTGGTTGTGCTGTCAGTCAAGGAAGTTGGCATCTGTGTTGAATTGATTCAGAAGCGATGCCCTCTAGCTTTAGCTTTCACATGCCACGAGCAAGGAATTCCACGCTTTTGTCTTCGCTATGTCAGGAATTCTTTTCATCATAATTGAGCTTGTGTCTTCTGGTCTTCGGGCTGCTCCGTGTTATGTAAAGGTTAATCTGCCTCAACCGCACGTCTCCTGAGTGACAGAAGCAGCAGTTCGGGACGTCGGATGAGTG